>NW_019944141.1:22081-46873 GCF_002910315.2 Salvelinus sp. IW2-2015
AGGTGTATTCTACTCCGCTAGCCCACACTCCACTAAACAGTGTTCTACTCCGCTAGCCAGCACCTCCACTAAACAGGTGTCTACTCCGCTAGCAGCACCTCACACTAAACAGGTGTTCTACTCTGCTCGCCAGCACCTCCACTAAACAGGATGTATCTACTCACATCTTCGAGTCTCTTTTTAATATGTCTCTCTCAAAGTCATGGATAGAATATGTCTCTCTGTTTGTAAATCATGGATATAATATGTTTCTCTCTCTGTAAGTCATGGATATAATATGTCTCTGTTTGTAACAACAATTATTCTCTATCACCTCCTCTCTTAAGTGTCTGTCCAACTTCTAAGCCCTGGAACCTCAGTTGACACACATGTCCGACCACAAAGTTTCTGGCTACAGGGGATTTCTCATCACCAGTTCTGATGTTGCTCTTGTGCTCTGTAATACAAACTTTCAATTCTCTTTTAAACGTTCCAACATCATAATAGCCACATGGGCACATCAGGAAATATACCACAAATGTTGTTTTACAGGGAATTCTACCCGACATACATTTTATTTCCGGTATGAGGGTGAAGGAAGAAATCCCCCTTGGTCATTGTATTACAGTTGTCACAATGATCTGAGGGGAGGGTGGATAGGAAATGCTGAGGGGAAACATATTCATCTGCTCCTACCAGGGTACTGTCCTCAGGTTTTCTAGTATGTTTATCTGCTCCTACCAGCTGTCCCTTCAGCGTTCTTAGTATGTTTATCTTGCTCCTACAGACTGTCCCTTCAGGTTTCTAGTATGTTTATCTGCTCCTACCAGACTTTCCCTCAGGTTTCTAGCATGTTTATTGCTCCTACCAGACTGTCCTCAGCGTTTCTAGCATGTTTATCTGCTCCTACCAGACTGTGCCCTCAGTAGTATTGTTTATCTGTGCCTAACCAGACTGTCCCTCAGGTTTCTAGTATGTTTATCTGCTCCTACCAGACTGTCTCAGGTTTCTAGTAATGCTTTATCGGCTCCTACCAGGACTGTCCTCAGGTTTCTTAGTATGTTATCTGCTCACTGAACCAGACTGTCCCACAGGGTTCTAGTATGTTTATCTGCTCCTACAGCGACTGTCCTCCAGGTTTCTAGCATGTTTATTCTGCTCCTACCAGGGACTGTCCCTCAGGTTTCTTAGTATGTTTATTCTGCTCCTACCAGGACTGTCCTCAGTTTCTAGATGTTTATCTGCGCCTACCAGACTGTCCCTCAGGTTTCTAGCGTATGTTTATCTGCTCCTACCAGGCTGTCCCTTCACGTTTCTAGCATGTTTATCTGCTCCAACCAGACTGTCCCTCAGGTTTCTAGCATGTTTATCTGCTCCACCAGACTGTCCTCAGGTTTCTAGCATGTTTATCTGCTCCTACCAGACTGTCCCTCAGGTGTTCTAGTATGTTTATCTGCAACTACCAGACTGTCCCCTCAGGTTTCTAGTATGTTTATTCTCCTACCAGACTGTCCCTTCAGGTTTCTAGTATGTTTATCTGCTCCTACCAGAGACTGTCCCTAGGTTTCTAGTATGTTATCTTGCTCCTACAAGACTGTCCCTCAGGTTTCTAGATGTTTATCGCTCCTACCAGACTGTCCCTCAGTTTCTAGAAGTTTATCTGCTCCTACCAGACTGTCCCTTCAGTTTCTAGCATGTTTATCTGCTCCTACCAGACTGTCCCTCAGGTTTCTAGATTGTTTATCTGCTCCTACCAGACTGTCCCTCAGGTTTCTAGCTATGTTATCTAGCTCTACCCAGACTGTCCCTCGGTTTCTAGTATGTTTATCTGCTCCTACCAGACTGTCCCTCAGGTTTCTAGCATGTTTATTCTGCTCCTCCAGACTGTCCCTCAGGTTTCTAGTATGTTTATCTGCTCCTACCAGACTGTCCCTCAGGTTTCTAGCATGTTTACTGCTCCTACCAGACTGTCCCTCAGGTTTCTTAGCCATGTTTACTCTGCTTACCAGACTGTCCCTCAGGTTTCTAGTATGTGTTATCTGCTCCTACCAGACTGTCCCTCAGGTTTCTAGTATGTTTATCTGCTCCTACAGACTGTCCCTCAGGTTTTCTAGTATGTTTATCTGCTCCTACCAGACTGTCCCTCAGGTTTCTAGCATGTTTATCGCTCCTACCAGACTGTCCCTCAGGTTTTCTATAGTATGTTTATACTGCTCCTACCAGACTGTGCCCTCAGGTTTCTAGTATGATTTATCTGGCTCCTACAGACTGTCCCTCAGGTTCTGATGTTTATCTGCTCTCTACCAGACTGTCCTCAGGTTTTAGCATGTTTATCTGCTCCTACCAGGCTGTCCCTCAGGTTTCTAGTATGTTATTCTGCTCCTACCAGGACTGTCCTCAGGTTTCTAGTATGTTTATCTGCTCCTACCAGACTGTCCCTCAGGTTTCAGCTATGTTTAATCTGCTCCTACCAGACTGTCCCTCAGGTTTCTAGATGTGTATCTGCTCCTACCAGACTGTCCCTCAGGTTTCTAGTTGTTTATCTGCTCCTACCAGACTGTCCCTCAGGTTTCTAACATGTTTATCTGCTCCTACCAAGGGTCCCTCAGGTTTCTAGTATGTTTATCTGCTCCTACCAGACTGTCCTCAGGTTTCTAGCAGTTTATCTGCTCCTACCAGGACTGTCCCTCAGGTTTCTAGCTATGTTTTTATCTTGCTCCTTACCAGACTGTCCCTCAGGTTTCTAGATGTTTAATCTGCTCCTACAGACTGTCCCTCAGGTTTCTAGCATGTTTTATGCTCCTACCAGGACTGTCCCTTCAGGTTTCTAGTATGTTTATCTGCTCCTACCAGACAGTCCCTCAGGTTTCTAGTAGTTTATCTGCTCCTACCAGACTGTCCCTCAGGTTTCTATATTTTATCTGCTCCCTACCAGCTGTCCCTTCAGGTTTCTAGCATGTTTATCTGCTCCTACCAGCTGTCCTCAGTTTCTAGCATGTTTATTGCTCCTACCAGACTGCCCTCAGGTTTCTACATGTTTATCTGCTCCTAACCAGACTGTCCCTCAGGTTTCTAGTATGTTTATCTGCTCCTACCAGACTGTCCCTCAGGTTTCTAGTATGTTTATCTGCTCCTACCAGACTGTCCCTCAGGTTTCTAGTGTTTATCTGCTCCTACCAGACTGTCCCTCAGGTTCTAGTATGTTATCTGCTTCCTACCAGGACTGTCCCTCAGGTTTCTAATGTTTATTGCTCCTACAGACTTCCCAGGTTTCTAGTATGTTTATCTGCTTCCTACCAGACTTCCCTCAGGTTTCTAGCATGTTTATCTGCTCTACCAGACTGTCCCTCAGGTTCTAGCATGTTTTATCTGCTCCACCAGACTGTCCCTCAGGTTTCTAGTATGTTTATCTGCTCCTACCAGACTGTCCCTCAGGTTTCTAGTATGTTTATCTGCTCCTACCAGACTGTTCCCTCAGGTTTCTAGCATGTTTATCTGCTCCTACCAGACTGTCCCTCAGGTTTCTAGTAGTTTATCTGCTCCTACCAGACTGTCCTCAGGTTCTAGTATGTTTATCTGCCTACCAGACTGTCCCTCAGGTTTCTAGGATGTTTATCTCTTCCTACCAAGCTGTCCCTCAGGTTTCTAGTATGTTTATCTGCTCCTACCAGCTGTCCCTCAGGTTTCTAGTATGTTTATCTGCTCCTACCAGACTGTCCTCCGTTTCTAGCATGTTTATCTGCTCCTACCAGACTGTCCTCAGGTTTCTAGTATGTTTATCTGCTCCTACCA
Organism: Salvelinus sp. IW2-2015; assembly: GCF_002910315.2. Taxonomy (NCBI): domain Eukaryota; kingdom Metazoa; phylum Chordata; class Actinopteri; order Salmoniformes; family Salmonidae; genus Salvelinus; species Salvelinus sp. IW2-2015. Next base: position 25,853 of record NW_019944141.1, read on the forward strand.
GACTGTCCCTCAGGTTTCTATATGTTATCTGCTCCTACCAGACTGTCCCTCAGGTTTCTAGTATGTTATCTGCTCCTACCAGACTGTCCCTCAGGTTTCTAGCATGTTTATCTGCTCTACCAGACTGTCCCTCAGGTTTCTAGCATGTTTATCTGCTCCTACCAGACTGTCCCTCAGGTTTCTAGTATGTTTATCTGCTCCTACCAGACTGTCCTCAGGTTTCTAGTATGTTTATCTGCTCCTACCAGACTGTCCCTCAGGTTTCTAGCATGTTTATCTGCTCCTACCAGACTGTCCCTCAGGTTTCTAGTATGTTTATCTGCTCCTACCAGACTGTCCCTCAGGTTTCTAGTATGTGTTATCTGCTCCTACCAGACTGTCCCTCAGGTTTCTAGCATGTTTATCTGCTCCTACCAGACTGTCCTCAGGTTTCTAGTATGTTTATCTGCTCCTACCAGGACTGTCCCTTCACGTTTCTAGCATGTTTATCTGCTCCTACCAGACTGTCCCTCAGGTTTCTAGCATGTTTTATCTGCTCCTACCAGACTGTCCCTCAGGTTTCTGCATGTTTATCTGCTCCTACCAGACTGTCCCTCAAGGTTTCTAGTATGTTTATCTGCTCCTACCAGGACTGTCCTCAGGTTTCTAGTATGTTTATCTGCTCCTACCAGACTGTCCCTCAGGTTTCTAGATGTTTATCTGCTCCTACCAGACTGTCCCTCAGGTTTCTAGTATGTTTATCTGCTCCTACCAGACTGTCCCTCAGGTTTCTAGCATGTTTATCTGCTCCTACCAGGACTGTCCCTCACGTTTCTTAGCATGTATTCTGCTCCTACCAGACTGTCCTCAGGTTTTCTAGCATGTTTATCTGCTCCTACCCAGACTGTCCCTCAGGTTTCTAGTATGTTTATCTGCTCCTACCAGACTGTCCTCGGTTTCTAGGATGTTTATCTGCTCCTACCAGACTGTCCCTCAGGTTTCTAGTATGTTTATCTGCTCCACCAGACTGTCCCTCAGGTTTCTAGTATGTTTATCTGCTCCTACCAGACTGTCCTCAGGTTTCTAGTATGTTTATCTGCTCCTACCAGACTGTCCCTCAGGTTTCTAGATGTTTATCTGCTCCTACCAGACTGTCCCTCAGGTTTCTACATGTTATCTGCTCTACCAGACTGTCCCTCAGGTTTCTAGCATGTTTATCTGCTCCTACCAGACTGTCCCTCAGGTTTCTAGTATGTTTATCTGCTCCTACCAGACTGTCCCTCAGGTTTCTAGTATGTTTATCTGCTCCTACCAGACTGTCCCTCAGGTTTCTAGCATGTTTATCTGCTCCTACCAGACTGTCCCTCAGGTTTCTAGTATGTTTATCTGCTCCTACCAGACTGTCCTCAGGTTTCTAGTATGTTTATCTGCTCCTACCAGACTGTCCCTCAGGTTCTAGTATGTTTATCTGTTCCTACCAGGCTGTCCCTCAGGTTTCTAGTATGTTATCTCTGCCCTACAAGACTGTCCCTCAGGTTTCTAGTATGTTTATCTGCTCCTACCAGACTGTCCCTCAGTTTTCTAGCATGTTTATCTGCTCCTACCAGACTGTCCCTCAGGTTTCTAGCATGTTTATCTGCTCCTACTAGACTGTCCCTCAGGTTTCTAGCATGTTTATCTGCTCCTACCAGACTGTCCTCAGGTTTCTAGTTGTTTATCTGCTCCTACCAGGCTGTCCCTCAGTTTCTAGCATGTTTATGCTCCTACCAGACTGTCCCTCAGGTTCTAGCATGTTTATCTGCTCCTACCAGGCTGTCCCTCAGGTTTCTAGTATGTTTATCTGCTCCTACCAGACTGTCCCTCAGTTTCTAGTATGTTATCTGCTCCTACCAGACTGTCCCTCAGGTTTCTAGCATGTTTATCTGCTCCTACCAGACTGTCCTTCAGGTTTCTAGTATGTTTATCTGCTCCTACCAGACTGTCCTCAGGTTTCTAGCATGTTTATCTGCTCCTACCAGACTGTCCCTCAGGTTTCTAGTATGTTTATCTGCTCTACCAGACTGTCCTCAGGTTTCTAGCATGTTTATCTGCTCCTACCAGACTGTCCCTCAGGTTTCTAGTAGTTTATCTGCTCCTACCAGACTGTCCCTCAGGTTTCTAGCATGTTTATCTGTCCTACCAGACTGTCCCTCAGGTTTCTAGTATGTTTATCTGCTCCTACCAGACTGTCCCTCAGAGTTTCTAGTATGTTTATCTGCTCCTACCAGACTGTCCCTCAGGTTTCTAGTATGTTTATCTGTCCTACCAGACTGTCCTCAGTTTCTAGTATGTTTATCTGCTCCTACAGACTGTCCCTCAGGTTTCTAGTATGTTTATCTGCTCCTACCAGACTGTCCTCAGTTTCTAGCATGTTTATCTGCTCCTACCAGACTGTCCCTCAGGTTCTAGCATGTTTATCTGCTCCTACCAGACTGTCCCTCAGGTTTCTAGCATGTTTATCTGCTCCTACCAGACTGTCCCTCAGGTTTCTAGTATGTTTATCTGCTCCTACCAGACTGTCCCTCAGGTTTCTAGCATTATCTGCTCCTACAGACTGTCCCTCAGTTTCTAGCATGTTTATCTGCTCCTACCAGGACTGTCCCTCAGGTTTCTAGTATGTTTTATCTGCTCCACCAGACTGTCCCTCAGGTTTCTAAGTATTTATCTGCTCCTACCAGACTGTCCCTCAGGTTTCTAGCATGTTTATCTGCTCCTACCAGACTGTCCCTCAGGTTTCTAGTATTGTTTATCTGCTCCTACCAGACTGTCCCTCAGGTTCTAGCATGTTTATCTGCTCCTACCAGACTGTCCCTCAGGTTTCTAGTATGTTTTATTCTGCTCCTACCAGACTGTCCCTCAGGTTTCTAGATGTTTATCTGCTCCTACCAGACTGTCCTCAGTTTCTAGTAGTTTATCTGCTCCTACCAGACTGTCCCCTCAGGTTTCTACTATGTTATCTGCTCCTACCAGACTGTCCCTCAGGTTTCTAGTATGTTTATCTGCTCCTACCAGACTGTCCCTCAGGTTTGTCTAGTATGTTTACTGCTCCTACCAGACTGTCCCTCAGGTTTCTAGCATGTTGATCTGCTCCTACCCAGACTGTCCCTCAGGTTTCTCTAGTTGTTTATTGCTCCTACAGACTGTCCCCTCAGGTTTCATAGTATGTTTTATCTGCTCCTACCAGACTGTCCCTCAGGCTTCTAGCATGTTTATATGCTGCCTACTCAGACTTGTCCCTCGGTTGTCTGTAGAGTTATCTGCTTCCTACCAGACTTGGTCCCTTCAGGTTCTAAGTATGTTTATCTGCTTCCTACCAGACTGTCCCTCAGGTTTCTATGTATGTTTATTCTGCTCTACCAGACTGGTCCTCAGGTTTCTAGCATGTTTATCTGCTCCTACCAGACTGGTCCCTCAGGTTTCTAGTATGTTTATCTGCTCCTACCAGACTGTCCCTCAGGTTTCTAGCATGTTTATCTGCTCCTACCAGCTGGTCCTCGAGGTTTCTAGTGCATGTTTATCTGTTCCTTACCAGGCTGTCCCCCAGTTCTAGATTGTTTATCTGCTCCTACCAGACTGTCCCTCAGGTTTCTAGTATGTTTATCTGCTCCTACCAGACTGTCCCTCAGGTTTCTAGCATGTTTAAAAGAGAATCAAGAGATATTCTGAAAAGCCCGGCCCACAGAGGGGTACCAGTCCTAAATAGAAGTCAGAGATCAACCTCCTGGTCCTCCCCTGTGCATGCCACACCCCCTTCCATTGTACTGTTTGTATGAACACATTTTGAACAATGGCTTCCTAAAATGCTGTGGTGCTGACTAACACAATAGGAAAGGTTGAGGTAGATGTGGGCCATCACATGTGAGGTCACAGTTCTTTTACTCTGAACATTCATATCAATGACTCACCCTCAAATGGACCATCAATACCAGAGTTCCAGAAGGCTATTTACATAATCAACTGGGCATTTTAACATCCTGACCCTCATTATAGTCCTGGGAATATATTGTTTATCTGGCTACTGTTTAAAATGTTACCTTTGTAGCATGCTTCAGACTGTTGTGGGAATTCATACACAAGACAAAGTCAATATTAAATGAATAACTCTTTGTCAGCWAGCTGGATAGTTCACAGTCACATGTAGATGCATAAGTACCGGTCTGAAGTGAGCTGTAAAAGGGCCTTCCTTACATAGAGTCTTGTATACTGCTATCTAAACCTACATCAACATGATTCATTGGATCGGTTCACACATGTGGCTGGCTTCTGCTAGATGTTCCTCCGGAGGGGGCCCTACCCCTCTCTTGACCAGACACAGGCAGGAACCAAGGCTTGTTTATTATACCAAAGAAAAGATGCACGAAGTACATTTCATTCATTACATTCCATCCTTTTATCACTTGTGTGATAACAATAATTAAATGTTAAAGTAAGCATTTAGATTTGAGCTATCAAAAGGAGGTTCTATAAAATTATATCATAATAAAACTAAAATCTACAATAAAAAAGTTATAACCAACTGGAGTGATTGTGTATATATATACACTGCTCAAAAAATAAAGGGAACACTTAAACAACACAATGTAACTCCAAGTCAATCACACTTCTGTGAAATCAAACTGTCCACTTAGGAAGCAACACTGATTGACAATAAATTTCACATGCTGTTGTGCAAATTAAATAGACAACAGGTGGAAATTATAGGCAATTAGCAAGACACCCACAATAAAGGAGTGGTTCTGCAGGTGGTGACCACAGACCACTTCTCAGTTCCGTATGCCTTCTTGAGGCTGATGTTTTGGTCACTTTTGAATGCTGGCGTGCTTCACTCTAGTGGTAGCATGAGACGGGGTCTACAACCCACACAAGTGGCTCAGTAGTGCAGCTCATCCAGGATGGCACATCAATGCGAGCTGTGGCAAGAAGGTTTGCTGTGTCTGTCAGCGTAGTGTCCAGAGCATGGAGGCGCTACCAGAAGAACGGCCAGTACATCAGGAGACGTGGAGGGGCTGTAGGAGGGCAACAACCCAGCAGCAGGACCGCTACCTCCGCCTTTGTGCAAGGAGGAGCAGGAGGAGCACTGCCAGAGCCTCGCAAAATGACTCCAGCAGGCCACAAATGTGCTGTGTCTGCTCAAACGGTCAGAAACAGACTCCATGAGGGTGGTATGAGGGCCGACGTCCACAGGTGGGGGTTGTGCTTACAGCCCAACACCGTGCAGAGACGTTTGGCATTTCCAGAGAACACCAAGATTGGCAAATTCGCCACTGGCGCCTGTGCTCTTCACAGATGAAAGCAGGTTCACACTGAGCACATGTGACAGACGTGACAGAGTCCGGAGACGCCGTGGAGAACGTTCTGCTGCTGCAACATCCTCCAGCATGACCGGTTGGCGGTGGTCAGTCATGGTGTGGGTGCATTTCTTTGGGGGGCCGCACAGCCCTCCATGTGCTCGCCAGAGGTAGCCTCTGCCATTAGGTCTCGAGATGAGATCCTCAGACCCCTTGTGAGACCATATGCTGGTGGCGGTTGGCCCTGGGTTCCTCCTAATGCAAGACAATGCTAGACCTCATGTGGTTGGAGTGTGTCAGCAGTTCTGCAAGAGGAAGGCATTGACGCTATGGACTGGCCTGCCCGTTCTCCAGACCTGAATCCAATTGAGCACATCTGGGACATCATGTCTCGCCATCCACCAACGCCATGTTGCACCACGAGTCCAGGAGTTGGCGGATGCTTTAGTCCAGGCTTGGGAGGAGATCCTCAGGAGCCATCCGCACCTCATCAGGAGCATGCCCAGGCTTGTAGGGAGGTTCATACAGGCACGTGGGAGGCCACACAACACTACTGAGCCTCATTTTGACTTGTTTTAAGGACATTACATCAAAGTTGGATCAGCCTGTAGTGTGGTTTTCCACTTTAATTTGAGTGTGACTCCAAATCCAGACCTCCATGGGTTGATAAATTTGATTTCCATTGTAATTTTTGTGTGATTTTGTTGTCAGCACATTCAACTATGTAAAGAAAAAAGTATTTAATAAATATTTTTTCATTCAGATCTAGGATGTGTTATTTTAGTGTTCCCTTTATTTTTTTGACGAGTGATATATATAAAAAAGAATACAGACACACATACACAAGGGATCTTAGATTCAGAGGTGAATAAATCTCTCAATGTTATCCATTTTTTCATACCTCTTAGCAACAATGGCACTGTATTCGGCAAGATCAGTCACATTAGAAGAGTGATCTGGGACAAAAGTACCACATTCATCACCAATGACTGCACAATGCTTACTTTACCCTTGACCTGACAAAATATAGTCTGTTTTGCAGGGCTAACTTACGCAATTCTTTCATTTCCCCATTTAATTCTTCCAGGGCATTTCGAGTAGCATTGCTAATTTTCTCTCTGTGTCTAGAGATGTCTGGAATTTGATCTAACGCACATGCAACTCCATACCCAGGAAAAACCACTGCAAAGAACCTGGAGGCCGGCGCCTGAGTGTGAGTGATGTCAGCTAGAGAACTCTTAWCTCTCCTCATTCCAGGAGGTCTGTAGTCTGTGAACAAAGCCTGCAGATCCCTGTCATTATTCTGAACGGTTCTTACAGCTGTCACCACAAACCCTACAGTACATGTCCCTCCCCAGTTCCATGGAATGCTATAGTAAGCCATTTTTCCACACAACCAATAGGTTCCATTCGGAGCTCCTCTGAAAGGGGTAATAACATTATAGACTGAAATACCATAACTAACATTATCAGGTTCCCCAGTGTCGGCATTGTTAACAGTTAACTTAGAGGTATTGGATCCATTGTAATACATTGTACAATTACATTCTAGTTCACCCAAATGATTTCCTCGGTTCTCCTCTAATACACCAAGGGGCTGTCATCACTCCTGCTACTGAAATAGGTGGGAGTAAAGTATTATCTGGCCTAGCAAACGACGGTGGGCCTGTGTGGTTGTACAATGCAGAGAATGTAATGGGGTCAGGGTTAAATGGCATTGCCACTAAGAATGGTAAGGCCATTTGCATAGACAGATTTACCCCTATGGGAACTCCCACCAGCGGTAAACCTGCTCCTATCTTAACTGTCCCTAAACTACAAACTCAACACTCTTTTGTCCAGATGTACGATTAGCAACCTTTTCTGCTCTCGATAAAAACGAATTGTCTTCATTGTTGTGATCATCTCTTTCCATGATGACCATCTGCTTCTGGGTCACTGCTCCGGACCAGCGTCGGTCCCTATCGCTTAGGGCTCCTTCTACCCTCTGTCAGGTTCCCACAAGGGGATAATCTAGAAGAAAAAGAAACGCACACCTATTTAGGCGAGGTGCTGGCTAGCGGAGTAGAAAACTTGAAAATTAACACTCTAGGAGCTCAGATGCAAAAATATTTAATTTACCAACGTTTCGACAGGCAAGCTGTCTTCATCAGGGTACATATCACACAAGGGGATAACCTACTGTTCTCATTAGCACTCCTGTGCTAATGCATAGGAGGGCCACACTGCACCACTGGAACTGGCGAGGGCCCATCGTCTTCTGGATCAGGAACTCGTCTGCAGTGCGACACGTGGATCCAGGTATCTCTCTCAGTAACCTTCACCATGGTGGGGGTGGTCAGAAGAACTTGGTACTGGCCTCTCCAACGGGGGTCCTTTCATATCTTTCTCCTGAAGTCCTTCACCACCACAAAATCACCTGGGTTAAAACAGTGTTCAGTTCCACCTGCTAGATCTGGCAAAGAAGCCTTCACCCGGGGGAAAAGAGTCTTAAGAATACTGTTAAGGGTGACACAGTACTCAACCATGTCTTCCTCCATCCCTTTCAGGGACAACCTGTTCTGGGCAAAATGTGCATTTGTCATTCGCATAGGATGGCCAGTCAGCACATCGTGTGGAGAGAGACCAGTGACTGTATGGGAACTGCCTCTCATACTCATCAGTGCCAATGGAAGCACTTTCACCCATGTCAGCCTTGTTTCACCATTAAATTGGACTAATTTAGTTTTCAGAGATTGGTTTGCCCTTTCGACCGCACCAGCAGATTGGGCATGATAGGCACAATGAGTTCTCAAATCAATCTGCAAAGCCTCTGACAAGGATTGAACAATCTTACTTACGAAATGCCGACCGTTGCCAGAATACATTTTTGACGGCAGACCCCATCTCCTAAGATGGCGCCGACAGATGGTCCCTCCCTGCTTTTTCCCGTTGACGTGACGAACCATTTCCCGGTTCAACCCTGGCCAGTGTAATAAAACTCCCTCAATGAAAGTGCACTCAGTGAGAGCACACAATTAAAAATGTTTAAGTACTTTTCATTTAACAAAATTATGAATACATTTGGTTTAACTACACAATGTTATTTCAATATGGTTCAATAAGGATAGAGGATAGATTAGTCAAACAGGGAGCAACCAACATGGAGGTCTGGTGAGGTGACCAAACAATAGTGACACTACATGGGACATACATTCTTGTATTGAGGTGGCCTTCCAACTTGCAAACCCTTTCAACACCCCATTGTTAAAGCTTAATATCAAATCCAATCAAATTTTATTTGTCACRTACACATGGTTAGCAGATGTTAATGAGAGTGTTGCGAAATGCTTGTGCTTCTAGTTCTGACCATGCAGTAATATCTAACAAGTAATCTAACCTAACAATTTCACAACAACTACCTTATACACACACGTGTAAGGGAATGAATAAGAATATGTATATAAAAATATATGAATGAGCGATGGCCGAACGGCATAGGCAAGATGCAGTAGATGGTATAGAGTACAGTATAAATACATATGAGATGAGTAATGTAGGGTATGTAAACATTATATAAAGTGGCATTGTTTAAAGTGGCTAGTGATACATTTAATAGATCAATTATTTCATTATTAAAGTGGCTAGAGATGAGTCAGTATGTTGGCAGCAGCACTCTATGTTAGTGAGGCTGTTTAACAGTCTGATGGCCTTGAGATAGAAGCTGTTTTTCAGTCTCTTGGTCCCCGCTTTGATGCACCTGTACTGACCTCGCCTTCTGGATGATAGCGGGGTGAACAGGCAGTGGCTCGGGTGGTTGTTGTCCTTGATTATATTTTTGGCCTTCCTGTGACATCAGGTGGCGTAGGTGTCCTGGAGGGCAGGTAGTTTGCCCCCGGTGATGCATTGTGCAGACCTCACTACCCTCTGGAGAGGGGATAATCTCCTGCTACTGAAATAGGTGGGAGTAAAGTATTATCTGGCCTAGCAAACGACGGTGGCCTGTGTGGTTGTACAATGCAGAGAATGTAATGGGGTCAGGGTTAAATGGCATTGCACTAAGAATGGTAAGGCCATTTGCATAGACAGATTTACCCCTATGGGAATCCCCACCAGCGTAAACCTGCTCCTATCTTAACTCCTATCTTAATTTCTTAGTTGTGCAATTTTACATCTAACTGAGATGTTTGGTGCAGTATTTCTCAATGAAAAGCTGCAAGAAACAGAGTCTTCTAAAGTTGAATGACAACTAAGACTTTATTGAAGAATCCCTACTGTTGACCAATCACCAACGAAGGGAGTAGACTCGGCTTGCCTCAAGGTACAAATATGTGCCGAACAACCGAAAAAAACCTTACGAATGTCCAAAACAAAAATGTCACAAAATGTCATCAAAATATATGCACAAAATTCTTCTGAATGGGAAGCATGTGACACCTTATAGACTAACAGAAAGTCTGGTTCAAATGGTTTCACTAGTCCTACATTGTCACAACGTAGGGTACAAGGGGATAATTGCTGACACTAAAAAAGCAACATTTGGAAAATAATTGGTCATGCTTAGGTGAATAAACTGTAAAGGGAAATAAATGGCTACAGTTACCCTGGTAGAAGATATGGCATAAGGTTTCACACAGGTGTGTTAATCTATTTTATCAGTTTTATTTAGAAATGATTTAGTAAGTAACACTTAAAAGCTAAGTCTAGTTGTCCTGAATGACATTCAGGAGCAAAAGGTTTTCAATAGTTGTTTTAAATTCATGAAAATAAATAATTCATTGAATTTAATATTGGAATGGAATATACATTAAATAACACTGGAATAAACATTTAATAACAATAACGTAACTAATTAATTCAGTGTAACAATTGATGTGGCAACTCTCTCATGCTCTGCTATGGACGATTCTAATTTGTACATAGGTCACAAATAAAGCTATGCAGTAAAATTGGAGCACTCATGAGTTCAACTCCTACACTGCTCCACCTAATCCAGTCCCCACCTGTGACTGAAAACAGGGGGAGAGATGCCAATTTAAAACGTCTCTTAAACACTTAGCTATCTAGTTATATGACATAAAATGCTGTGTAAAATAGCTAAAAGGCTATAACGTGACATTAACTGTAAAGCTATCAGTCACACGTGGAAACATTTACAACTGCAATTAAGTTACGTTATCTTTTTAATGTATTTTACTCAGACGATCTGGAAGTAAGGCTATGCTAATAGCTAGCTAGCTAGCATTTACCGCTAGTGAAGTTGTTAGCTAGCAAGTTAGCATAAACTAGCTAACTGGGCTAGTCATTGTCTAAATGACAGGTGGAAACACATTCATAACCATTAAGGGGTAATTAGCCCCCAGGGGCCAGTTACCCCAAGTAGGGGCGAGTTGCCCCCAACACACTCATCCAACATATTACTACTTTACTCAAAAACTATCCAAATGTTTCTCTCTAAACATGTTATTATTTATCTTAAGACTTTCTAATTTATCTTAAGACTTTAAAAAACAATTATAGATCTAACTTCATTGGAATATATATATTTAAAAATTACATCTCAAAATGTGATACATTTACCACCAATCGTTTTGTTTAAATATCTCCAAAAGTTATATGGATCTGCAGAGAAGAATGGGAGAAACTCCCCAAATACAGGTGTGCCAACCTTGTAGCATCATACCCAAGTAGACAAGGTTGTAATCACTGCTAAATGTTCTTCAACAAAGTCCGGAGTAAAGGGTCTGAATACTAAAATAAATGTGATATTTCAGTTTATTAAATTTGCAAAAACGGTGTCATAGAATCTAGCGGTCAAAGGGGAAATGGTTCCAATCATTTTTCATTTTAGAAACACTTAAAATAAGGCTATGTTTCATGTATGTTTGCCCTGGCGTGATGTTTTGATAACCATGTACATTTTTCTCGGACAAGGTGACTTTTATCATATATTGGCTTTATTTCATCTCAAATTATGAAACACTAATTAGCATAAAACATTATGCACAAACAACAAAATAATGCAAGCTCCTGCATGTCATTTCTAGCTGACACCTTTGCTAACAGGTATTGTGTCAATTTAAAACTTGCACAAGACAGTTCACATATATTTGACAATTTAAATAAATGTAGCCTACTTATTCATTACTACATTTAGCTACAATTATATAGTTAATTCTGACATCCTGACCTTTGACTGGATTCGGCAGTCTTGTCCAGAACATCATTGCATTTGTAGTTCTTTAGGATAGCTAATTAGCATTTTATTTGGGGGGTAATAAGGCGAATATATTGATCAAAGTCACCTTGTTCTAGAGAGATTTACACGGTTATAAAACCGTTACGCCAGGGTAAGCCTATCTACCACCCTGTGTAAAGCTGGGATATAAAAGATACCCCGTAAGAAAAAAAAAATAGCACACTAAAGAGGAATGGGACAACATTCCACAGGCCATAATCAACAGCTTGATCAACTATATGTGAAGGAGAAGGGTCGGGAGGAGGAGGAGGCAGCGGCAGCTACCCCTTTCTTATGTAATGGGGTAGGGCCATGCCAAGGATCCTGGAATGCACGTACTGTTGCACTGTGKTAGTGGGGGAACAGGAAGTTCCGGGCAGGCGCGCACCAKTCTTCAGTTTAAAGAAAGCGCCAGAACTGTGCATTTAAGAAGATAACCTTCGTGTCCGTTTCAATTTATCACTACAGGTATGTAATAACACGTGTAGACTTTCTAATGTCGAAAGGATATGTCATACCATGCTAGGTAACAAATCCAGTAATGTATTATCATGTTTGGTTAAGGTTTGATGTGTTCTTTTTGTGTCAAACCGAGGGAAGAACGTGATTAAAAAAAAACATTTTACAATTCACACAGCTAGAGACTCTGGGTTTGTCTGAATGGATGTACATAATTTTCTCAAGGAAATTTAACAAATAATCTATTTATTTGAGATTTCTGAGTTTGTTTAGCATATTATTGGTTTTGTGTAAAATTCACAAGCTGGTAAAATGGCGGTCCCCAGTCTGTCGGAGTCAACGGACTGTTTACGCGTTGAATGTAATGATTATCGGTTTTCTAACGTTGCATGTGTACTAATATTCAGACACATTCAGTTGTTACTGTCTTTATSTATAAATGTTACTATGGTGTGAACAGGAAATACTTTTGGTTTTTGATTGAAGTAATACAGYGAAGACAAGGTTATTAAGAAAAATAGCGCATAGTGCTGCCTGAAACAAACTGTAACCTTGTACTAAATGGTTTTTGAGTCATTTATGCACACCGAGGTAAAGACAATTTCAGTTTTCGCCTGTAGTTTTCCTTACGTCCACCAACAGCAGTTAGGGACCGTCAACATAGTGACAAATCAAAATGTTCAAATTTCAATAGCTCTTTAACTAATACTCCTAACACTTTCAAAACTGGTTGTAGCGAACCCGATGGCTGACACACACATTGCACACCCTTTAGTTTGTCCATTTTCGTCTCACATGGTTTTACATGAATTTTTCAACATTTTACATTTCAATAGCTCCTTGGTAATGTGACTTAATGACTTCAAACAAGGTTCAGAATGTCCACTCAGTGGGCCTACACATTGCACACCCTTTAGTTGGTCTATTTTCATCTCGCATGATTTTACATGAATTTTTCAATATTTACATTAAATTTCAATTGCTCCTTGGTCATGTGACCTAATGTCCGCTGACTACCCTTCTATATTGCACACTCTTGTTTGTGTCCTGTAAAATCATGTGCTGTAATGTACATTCTTCAAAGTTTCAAATTTGCAATAGCTCCTTGATCATGTCAATTACACACCTAAGAAGCGTGCAGTGGATATACACCCATATTGCATAACCTCTAGTCATGTATCTTCTATATTGTTGTACATTAATATTAGTTTTTATTTTATTTTACCTTTATTTAACTAGGCAAGTCAGTTAAAACAAATTCTTATTTTCAATGACGGCCTAGGAACAGTGGGTTAACTGCCTGTTCAGGGGCAGAACGACAGATTTGTACCTTGTCAGCTTGGGGATTTGAACTTGCAACTTTTCAATTACTAGTCCAACGCTCTAACCACTAGGCTACACTGCCAGTTTGACAATTAGGGGTTCAGTCCAGTGTTTACCCATTTCTTAATATTTATCTACAATAAATGGTAGTTCTAAGTACTTATTTTCCCACTTTTTTTTTTTTTTCCACGTATTTAACAGTGTATTTATAGGAGAGAGACAGATAATCTCCTTTTGTATTAATCAACCATAAAGGAAAAGGGCAAAGTACGAGAGTCATGCTACTAATTGTCCAAAGCAGGGGTGGAGAGTGAGGTAGGCTGCAGTGGGTTTGCTGGTCAGTACATATACTGAACATGTAACCACAGTAATGGTGGCCAGTAAATCAATGAATAAAAATGTAATATTGACAAATTAAACAAATTGTAGACCTTTAATCTTCCCCAACATGTCAACAGACACTTAACTTCAATTAAGTATGAAACATTCACCGTGTTAACTTTCTCTTTACCCTGGTTGATGTATCGCTCCACAAAGCCGCGGCCCTGCAGAGCAAGGGGAACCACTACTCAAGGTCTCAAAGCTAGTGACGTAACGACTGAAACGCTATTAGCGCGGACCACAGCTGACTAGCTAACATTTCACATCCGTTACATATAGCATACATTTTCAACAACAGACTGCACTTCCAGTTTGTGTTCTTTACTCTGTTGAACTCGTTTCTTCTGCCTAGGCACAGTAGTGGAACCACCGCTGGCATGCAAAACATTAAATCTCAAACAAAAGAAGCGTAACGCGTATAAATAATATCAAATATCAATGCAGTATGACAAATGACGAATTAGCCATCCATTGTGTTATATCATAAATTGTCTTACATGCCGTCACTGTTGTCAAAAGATTATAAACATTTAAACATTTCGCAAATAAACACTGGAGTGAGATGTGCAGAAGATGAATGTGCAAGTAGAGCTACTGTGGTGCAAAGGACTAAAATAAATAACAATATAGGGATGAGGTAGTTGGATGGGCTTATTTACAGATGAGCTAAGTCAGGTGCAATGATCTGTACGCTGCTCTGATAGCTGATGCTTAAAGATGGTGAGGGAGATATGTCTCCAGCTTCAGTGTTTTTGCAATTCGTTCCAGTCATTGGCAGCAGAGAACTGGAAGGAAAGGCGGCCAAAGGAGGAATTGGCTTTGGGGGTGACCAGTGAAATATACCTGCTGGAGCGTGTGCTACGGGTGGGTGCTGCTATGGTGACCAGTGAGCTGAGATAAGGCGGGGCTTAACCTAGCAAGGACTTATAGTACCTGGAGCCAGTGGGTTTGGCGACGAATATGAAGCGAGGGCCAGCCAACGAAGCATACAGGTCGCAGTGGTGGGTAGTATATGGGCTTTGTTGCGAAAATAGGAAGCCGATTCTAGATTTAATTTTGGATTGGAGATGCTTAATATGAGTCTGGAAGGAGAGTTTACAGTCTAACCAGACACCTAGGTATTTGTAGTTGTCCACATTAGAGGTCGACCGATTATGATTTTTCAACGCCCATACCGATACCGATTATTGGAGGACCAAAAAAAGCCGATACCGATTAATCGGCCGATTTTTAAACAAAAATATTTATATATATTTTGTGTTTATTTGTGATAATGACAATTACAACAATACTGAATTAACACTTATTTAACTTAATATAATCATCAATAAAATCAATTGAGCCTCAATAAATAATGAAACATGTTCAATTTGGTTTAAATAATGCAAAAACAAAGTGTTGGAGAAAAAAGTAAAAGTGCAATATGTGCCATGTAAGAAAGCTAACGTATAAGTTCCTTGCTCAGAACATGAGAAAATATGAAAGCTGGTGGTTCCTTTTAACATGAGTCTTCAATTTTCCCAGGTAAGAAGTTTTAGATTGTAGTTATTATAGAATTATAGGACTATTTCTCTCTATACCATTTGTATTTCATATACCTTTGACTATTGGATGTTCTTATAGGCACTTTAGTATTGCCAGTGTAACAGTATAGCTTCCATCCCTCTCCTTGCCGCTCCCTGGGCTCGAACCAGGAACACATTGACAACAGCCACCCTCGAAGCAGCGTTACCCATGCAGAGCAAGGGAACAACTACTAGAAGGCTCAGAGCGAGTGACGTTAGAACCGCTATTAGCGCGCACCCCGCTACCTAGCTAGCCATTTCACATCGGTTACACCAGCCTAATCTCGGGAGTTGATAGGCTTGAATTCATAAACAGCAGAGCTGCTGGCGAAACGCACGAAAGTGCTGTTTGAATGAATGCTTACGAGCCTGCTGGGTGCCCACCATCGCTCAGTCAGACTGCTCTATCAAATCATAGACTTAATTATAACATAATAACAACCAGAAATACGAGCCTTAGGTCATTAATATGGTCGAACCCGAAAACTATCATCTCGAAAAAAAACATTTTATTCTTTCAGTGAAATACGGAACCGTTCCGTATTTATCTAACGGGTGGCATCCATCAGTCTAAATATTCCTGTTACATTGCACAACCTTCAATGTTATGTCATAATTACGTAAAAGTCTGGCAAATTAGTTCGCGATGAGCCAGGCGGCCCAAACTGTTCCATATACCTTGACTCTGCGTGCAATGAACGCAAGAGAAGTGACACAATTTCACCTGGTTAATATTGCCTGTAACCTGGATTTATTTTAGCTAAATATGCAGGTTTAAAAATATATACTTCTGTGTATTGATTTTAAGAAAGGCATTGATGTTTATGGTTAGGTACACGTTGGAGCAACGACAGTCCTTTTTCGCGAATGCATCGATTATATGCAACGCAGGACACGCTAGATAAACTAGTAATATTATCAACCATGTGTAGTTATAACTAGTGATTATGATTGATTGATTGTTTTTTTATAAGATAAGTTTAATGCTAGCTAGCAACTTACCTTGGCTTCTTACTGCATTCGCGTAACAGGCGGGCTCCTCGCGAGGCAGGTGGTTAGAGCATTAACCTCTTGAGAATACAGGGGGTGCTGTTTCAACTTCGACATTTTGCGTCTCCAAATTAAACTGCCTCGTACTCAATTCTTGCTCGTACAATATGCATATTATTATTACTATTGGATAGAAAACAATCTCTAGTTTCTAAAACCGTTAAATTATGTCGTGGGTGAACCAGAACTCTTTCTACAGCGAAAATCATGACAGGACATGCGAAGGTCTGAAAACTAGGCTCTGATCTCGGATCAGTTTAAATGTATGTGCCCTATGGATCGAAATGAACTGCACCCGCTCCCCTGGATGTCATAACCAATGAGAAAGTGGAAATGGGGTCCTCCGTATTTCTCAGAGTTTAATAAGGCAATGGAGTGACAATGTCCTTTCTTTCGACGCTCGCCAAGACGCAATGAGAGGACATCAGAATGGCTTGCTCAAAGCGCTCGTTATTGACCTAAGATATATCCGTCTGTGATTTAATTTGATATAGGTGTTAGAAACACATAACGAAGTTATTTGAAACCGATTATATCCGTTTAGCGAGTATACAGTATTGTAATTTTTCGAATTTCCTTAGTATTGCGTTTGGAAGGATTTGGACGTGTGTGCCGCGTAGTATTGTTAGCTGCTAGTTCCGAAGTTGAAGAGGACGTTTTACAACAAAGCAACATTCTTTTTGGACAAAGGACCACCTGCCCCAAGAATCGATGGAAGCTCGTCCCAAAGTAAGAGCTATTTATGATTTTATTCGCGTATTTATATGGAAAAAATGTAATACCGCATTTGTCGGCATTGTGCCTGCACTAATCTGGCTGTAACGCACACTGTATGTCTAGTAACGTTAATTTTAAAAATCTAAATCCGCGTTGCATTTAATACTAATGCATCTTTCAATTAACTGTCAACCTGTATTTTTAGTCAATCTAATCAATAATAATCGTAAACTAGGTGCCTTTCAAGATGGCGGCCGCCCAAGAATGCATGCCATGTTTTACATTTACATTTTTAATCATTTAGCCGAACGACGCTCTATCCAAGCGACTTACAATGGAAAGTTTCATACAGATTCATCCTGGTCCCCGGGGGAATTGAACCCACAACCCTGGCGTTGCAAAGCACCATGCCTCTACCACTGAGCCACACGGGATACGATTACATTGCATAACCACATTTGTGGATGCTAAATATGCACATTTTCGAACAACTCTATATGCATTGTGTAATATGAGTACAGGACTGTCATCTAAAAGAATCTGAGAGGTTAGTGAAAAAATTAATATATTTGGTGGTGATAACGTTATCGCGCTTTTGCGCTTGAAAAATGCCTGGGGTGATTGTTAGCTCGTGTATGCTAATATAACGCTATATTGTGTTTTGCTGTAAAACACTTAAAAAATCTGACATTTGGCTGGATTCACAAGATGTTTGGGCTTTCATTTCTGTACGCTGTGTAATTTTTAAGAAATGTTTTAAGATGAGTAATTAAGTTATTTGACGTTGGTCCTCTGTAATTATTCTGGCAGCTTCGGCACTATTTCAGATTGGCAGCTGCAATGTAGAACAGTGATTTATACCTGAAAATGCACATTTTTCTAAAAAAAACATATGCTCTACCATAAAATAGGTTTACGAGACTGTCATCCTTATGAAGTTTGTTTCTTGTAGTGGCTATATATTATCTATTTAGTCGAATTAGTGAAAGCTACTGATGGAGTAAAAAACTGGTGGAGTTAAAAAAAGGTGTTGTCTTGCTAAACGTGGTTACTAATAGATTTACATATTGTGTTTTCCCTGTAAAACATTTTAAAAATCAAGAAATCTGGCTGGATTCACAAGATCTTATTTTTCATCTGGTGTCTTGACTTGATTTAATGATATTTAGATGCTACTATTTACTTGTGAACGCTATGCTAGGCATGCTAGTCAGCCTTTTTTTACTGTGGGGGGTGCTCCCGGTCCGGGTTTTGGTCGCAAGTAGAAGTAAACTAGTTAACCGTAAGTTGAATTGAATCCTGAGCTGACAAGGTAAAAATATTGTTCTGACCCTGAACAAGGCAGTTAACCCACCATTCTAGGGCGTCATTGAAAATAAGAATGTGTTCTAACTGACTTGCCTAGTTAGAATAAAGGTGTTAAAAAGATTTATTTAAAAAATCGCATAAATCGGCATCCAAAATTACCGATTTCCGATTGTTAGAAACTGAAATCGGCCCTAATTAATCGGCCATCTCCAATTATCGGTCGACCTCTAGTTCCACATATTCTAAGTCAGAACTGTCCAGAGTAGTGATGGCCGGCGGGTGGCAGATGCGGGCAGAGACTCGGTTGAAGAGAATGCATTTAGTTTTACTTGCATTAAGAGAAGTTGGAGGCCACAGAAGAAGAGTTGTATGGCATTGAAGCTCGTCTGGAGTTAGTTAACACAGTGTCCAAAGAAGTGCCCAGAAGTATACAGAATGGTGTTGTTTGCATAGAGGTGGATCAGAGAATCACCAGCCGCAAAGAGCAACATCATTGATGTATACAGATAAAAGAGGTCGGCCCGAGAAATTGAACCCTGTGGCACCCCATAGAGACTGGCAGAGGTCGGACAACAGGCCCTCCGATTTGAAACACTACTCTGTCTGAGAAGTTGTTGGTGAACCAGGTGAGACAGTCATTTGAGAAACCAAGGCTGTTAGTCTGCCGATAAGAATGCGGTGATGACGAGTCGAAAGCCTTGGCCAGGTCGATGGATACGGCTGCCCAGTATTGTCTTTTGTCGATGGCGATTATGATATCGTTTAGGAACTTGAGAGTGGGTGAGGTGCACCCATGACCAGCTCGGAAACCAGATTGCAAGCGGAGAAGGTACGGTGGGATTCGAAATGGTCGGTGATCTGTTTGTTAACTGGCTTTCGAAAGACTTAGAAAAGGCAGGGTAGGAATAGATATAGGTCTGTAACAGTTTGGGTCTAGCATGTCTCCCCTTTGAAGAGGGGGATGACCGCGGGCAGTTTACCAATCTTTGGGGATCTCAGATGATACGAAAGAGGTTGAACAGGCTATAATAGGGTTGCAACAATTGCGGCGGATAGTTTTAGAGAGGTCCTAATTGTCTAACCAGCTGATTTGTAGGGTTCAGATTTTGCAGTTCTTTCAGAACATCAGCTATCTGATTTGGGTGAAGGAAGAAATGTGGGGGCTTTGCAAATGGCCTGTGGGGGGTGCAGAGCTGTGCCCGAGTTGGGGTAGCCAGGTGGAAAGCAAGCCCGACGTAGAAAATGCTTATTGAAATTCTCGATAATCGTAGATTTACAGTGGTGACAGTGTTTCCTAGCCTCAGTGCAGTGCAGCTGGAGGAGGTGCTCTTTTCTCCTGGACTACAGGGTCCCAGAATCTTTTGGAGTTTGTGCTACAGGATGTAAATTTCTGTTGAAAATGCTAAAGCCTTTGCTTTCCTAACTGCCCTGTGTATATTGGTCCTAACTTCCCTGAAAAGTTGCTTATCACGGGGGCTATTCAATGCGTGCGCAGTACGCACAGGATGTTTTTGTGCTGGGTCAAGGGCAGTCAAGTTCTGGAGTGAAACCATGGGCTATACTTTGTTCTGGTTCTACATTTTTTTGAATGGGGATGCTTATGTAAGGCTGAGGAAAGCACTTTTAAAGAATAACAGGCATCCTCTACTGACGGAATGAAGTCAATATCTTTTCCAGGTACCCGGCCAGGTCATTAGAAGGCTAAAGTGTTTTAGGGAGCGTTTGACTGTGATGAGGGGTGGTCGTTTGACCGCGGACCCATTACGGACGCAGGCAATGAGGCAGTGATCGCTGAGATCCTGGTTGAAGACAGCAGAGGTGTATTTAGAAGACAGGTTGGTCAGGATGATATCTATGAGGGTGCCCGAGTTTACGGATTTGGGGTTGTACCTGGTAGGTTCCATGATAATTTGGGTGAGATTGAGGGCATCTAGCTTAGATTGGAGGACGGCCAGGGTGTTAAGCATATCCCAGTTTAGGTCACCTAAGAGGTACAAACTCTGAAGATAAATGGGGGGCAATTAATTCACATATGGTGTCCAGGGCACAGCTGGGGGCTGAGGGTCCGTAACAAGCGGCAACAGTGAGAGACTTTTTTCTGGAAAGGTGGATTTTTAAAAGTAGAAGCTCGAACTGTTTGGGCACAGACCTGGATAGCATGACAGAACTCTGCAGACTGTCTCTGCAGTAGATTGCAACTCCACCCCCTTTGGCAGTTCTGTATTGGCGGTAAATGAATACACATACATAGAGACATTTTTCAGCTATGATTTTACCACTCAGAATCCAGAATGGATATGACAATGGGGCCAGCACAGGATGTAATACACCCTTACAACAATCTACTTTTGTTCTTCTTGACTTGTTATCTGGTAAACTGCTACTATGTGTCAAGAAAAGAGCCCCAATGAGGGGTTAGTGTACTCCAGTAAAAAAGGTCTGGTTTAGATTAAAAACTATTGCCCTGTGTCCCYGTTCATAGGGGCATGAGAGACTAGTCAGTGGTAGAATTGAGTTGGCACTTTATTGGCCCAAACACCCATAGACCCACAAGGTTGAGGTTACTCACGGACAGTAATTAGTAATACTTTTTTGTTTGTTGCATTGATGCATTGTGTCTTCTAACTGTCCAAAGTGTTAGGAAATATTTGTTCCCATAAATACAAAGGAGGATGTCTCTCCTCATACCTCTGGC
>NW_019944141.1:50643-60286 GCF_002910315.2 Salvelinus sp. IW2-2015
CAGCCCCAAAACATCACTGCTCTAGAGGAGATCTGCATGGAGGAATGGGCCAAAATACCAGCAACAGTGTGTGAAAACCTTGTGAAGACTTACAGAAAACGTTTGACCTCTGTCATTGCCAACAAAGGGTATATAACAAAATATTGAGAAACTTTTGTTATTGACCAAATACTTATTTTCCACCATAATTTGCAAATAAAGTCATTAAAAATCCTACAACGTGATTTTCTGGATTTTTTTTTCTCATTTTGTCTGTCATAGTTGAAGTCTACCTATGATCAAAATTACAGGCCTCTCATCTTTTTAAGTGGGAGAACTTGCACAATTGGTGGCTGACTAAATACTAGACCTGCAAAGCTTACAGATTTAAGTCTAATAGCATGAGATAAAAGTAGACAAACATCAGAGTGTGCGATATGAAGGTATAGTCAGTGGACATTCTGAACCTTGTTTGAGGTCGGAGCTATTGAAATTCTACATTTTTGAAAAATTCATGTAAAACCATGTGAGATGAAAATGGACAAACTAAAGGGTGTGCAATGTGTAGGCCCACTGGGTGGACATTCTGAACCTTGTTTGAAGTCAGTAGGTCACATAACCAAGGAGCTATTGAAATTGGAATGTAAAAATAGTTTGTACTTTGTTTACGCTCCCTAACTAATTCAACTTGGAATATAAAATGCTGCTCACATTTCCACATGTTTATTAGCTTTGAAAAGTGAATGAATGTCCAAATTGCGAAAATAAGACCTGTGCAATGTTGTACGCAATTTTTCCAACATCATGACACTTATTTGGAGTCTGTGGCTCAAGTGGTTTGAAAGCTATTGAGGTTTGAAAGTGCGGATATCCGTCGGTATATCCAACTTGAAACTGTCTTTACCTCGGTTTTATGCATTTATCTACTACAGGTTAAGTATTAGCTCAAAGGTATTGTGGAGCCCCTGCACCTAAATAGAAACGGTACCGGCACCCAAAATGAGTATCGGCAACTATTTCAGTCCAAGTCAAGCACTGAATTAGATAATTGAACAAGAAAAGATTGAATAGAGTTAATCAAGAACGTGCCAGAACAGTCAAGACAATATATTTTGTGTCTGTTTCTCTTCTACTACTTGCAGACTCAGGTATGAGGCCGGTAACATCAACAGTGAGGACAAACCCAGGCTGCCTCTCCTTCCACACTGAGTCCAAACCTACAGTCACTGGGTCCTGATTGTAACAGTGGAGCCCAGTTTGCACTGCAGGATCCAGAGATGGCATCAGTGAAGCTGGAAGACTGCAGTCAAACACTGGAGCTGAATGTCAACATTAAATATGAAGAAGAAGAGGAGGAAGAGAAGATAAAGAAATCTGTTTCTCATGGTAAGAGCAGGTTCTAAGTTTGTGTTATTCATTCCAACTTCCCACTGTGCATAAAAAGTTAATTTGCTTAGAACGTTTCATGATGAACTGTTTCAATGAGAAAGTAGATGTTATTTCATGCTACTGAGACTTGCATGGTTTGACACCAGTATTGTCAGCATTTGTTTTATTCACTGGGCTGTCTGGAGTGATCAGAGAGTAGACTAAAGAAGTGAAGTAGACAAACTGCCAGTGTTTTAAAGTTCTATGAAGTGAGTCTGTAGTTACTAACCCTTGTGATAGTGAGTGGAGGATGACACACCCTTTTTAGCTTTCATCTCTTACCCACTTTAGAATAGTTTTATTCCCCTGTATTGTACAGCCTACTGACATGAATACATATGTCACCCGGTACAGACAGAAGAGGACTGGCCACCCCTTTGAGCCTTGTTCCTCTCTACGTTTCTTCCTAGGTTCCTGCTTTCTAGGAGTTTTTTGTGGCCACTGTGCTTTTATATCTGCATTACTTGCTCTTTGGGGATTGAGGAGGGTTTCTGTTAAGCACTTTGGGTGATAACTGCTGATGTAAGAAGGGCTTCTAATATATACAATTTGATGACATGTCATATCGCACCAACTGACTGGTTCTTCTGATGTTGTTTCACACAGGAGACATGTTGAGACATTCTCTACATCCAGAGAGCACACAGGAAGATTCACAGAGCTAAGAGGTCTCACCACTGCCCACATTGTGAGGAGCTTTTCCCAATTCTATCAAAGCAAAAATACACCTAAAAATACACACAGGAAATAATCTGTATCCCTGTCTCTGACTGTGGGAAGAGATTCACAACATCAGGCTCTGACAGTTCCATCAGAGATTGCACACTGGAGAGAAGCCGTACTCCTGCTCTGACTGTGTAAAATGCTTCACAACATCCGCTCATCTAAAGTTCATCAGAGAACACACACAGGAGGAAGCCTTACTCCTGCTCTGACTGTGGAAGGCTTCTCTCTACTGTGCAACTTAAAAACACATGAACATATACATACAGGAGTGAAGCCTTATTCCTGCTCGAATGTGTAAAAAATTTTGCCTTCAAAACAACATCAACTGAGCTAAATCACCCAGAGAACACACACAGGAGAGAAGCCTTACTCCTGCTTTGACTGTGGGGTGAGTTTTCTCCCAAACGTCACCTTAAAACAACATGAACGTATACACACAGGAGAGAAGCCTTACTCCTGCTCTGACTGTGGAAGGATTTTCTCTCAACCGGGCCCCTTAAAAAGACATGAACGTATGCATACAGGAGTGAAGACTTACTCCTGCTCTGACTGATTAAAATGCTTCACAACATCAGGTCAGCTAGAAGTTCATCAGAGAACAGACACAGGAGAGAAGCCTTCTGCTCTTAATGTGGCAAGAGTAACTCAAGTGAAAGTCACCAAGTAGAATACTACTTGAGTAAAAGTTTTTGGTTGTAAATATACTTAAGTATTAAAACTAAAAGTATCAATAATTTCAAATTTCTTAAATTAACCTCTATGGGTTGGGTGTCCCTAAAACGGGACGGTTGTTGCTAATGTGACTATAATGACGTTGTATACAACAGCCAACTTTTCGGGGACATAGACATGTCTTTTATATGGGCAGAAAGCTTAAATTCTTGTTAATCTAACTGCATTGTCCAATTAACAGTAGCTATTACAGTGAAAAAATACCATGCTATTGTTTGAGGAGAGTGCACAACAACTTTTATCATGGCAACTGGTTTAAATACTTTCACCTCTGAAGGTAAATAATGTACTTACATTCAGTAATGTTGCCCTGATTTGTCATCCTGAGGGTCCTAGAGATAAAATGTAGCATAGTTTAGTTTGATAAAATCAGTTTTTATGTTCAAATGTAGGTACCAGGTTCTACATTTTGAACCCCTGCTGTCTCTTTGCTTCAGGCGCTGAGCTACAGGCAGTTAGATGTGGGTATGTCATTTTAGGTGAAAATGTCAATAAAAAGGGTAAGATCCTTAAAAGGTTTTTAAGTGAACCAGACGACACAATTGTTGTTTTTTATATTACAGATAGCCAGGAGCCTCCAACACCATTTACACACTCCAACACCATTTACACACTCCAACACCATTTACACACTCCAACACCATTTACACACTCCAACACCATTTACACACTACAACACCATTTACAAATGGAGCATTTGTGTTTTAGTGAGTCTGTCAGATCAGGCAGTAGGGATGACATGGGATGTTATCTTGATAAGTGTGGGAATTGGACCATTTTCTGTGCTGGACCATTTTCTGTGCTGGTAATCATATAAAATGTAACTAGTACTTTTGGGTGTCTGGGAAAATATATGGAGTAAAAAAGTACATTTTCTTTAGGAATTTAGTTAAATAAAAGTAAAAATTGGCAAAAAAATATAAATGGTAAAGTACAAATACCCCAAAAACTTCTTAAGTAAAAATTATTTAAAGAACTACTTTATACCACTGCCTGCATCCATGCTGTGTGTCAGCATTTCAGGCTGGTGGTGTGAAGGTGTGTGGGGTGTGTTTTCAGGGAACACATTGGGCCCCTTGATAAAAGTTGAACAATGTTTGAATGCCACAGGATATCTAAACATCATTGCCAATCAAATTTGATTTGTCACATACACATGGTTAGCAGATGTTAATGCGAGTGTAGCGAAAGGCTTGTGCTTCTAGTTCTGACAATGCAGTAATAACCAACGAGTAATCTAACCTAAGAATTTCACAACAACTACCTCATACACACAAGTGTAAAGGGATGAAGAATATGTACATAAAAATATATGGATGAGCGATGGCCGAACGGCATAGGCAAGATGCAGTAGATGGTATAGAGGACAGTATATACATATGAGATGAGTAATGTAGGGTATGTAAACATTATATTAAGTGGCATTGTTTAAAGTGGCTAGGGATACATTTTTACATAAGTTTTTCCATTATTAAAGTGGCTGGAGTTGAGGTGCATCCCTTCATGGCAGCAGTGTATCCATCTGCAAAAGGATTTGTTTTCAGCAGGATTATGCCACAAGGCTTGTCCAGGAATGGTTCCAAGAACATTACAGTGAATTCAGATTACTCAGTTCACTGTAATCGTGCATCTGTGGGAGGAGATGGAACAAGCAATTCGAAGTAGATCCACTCAGAGCCAACTTGACACAATTGTAGGAAACATTGGAGTCAACATGGGCCATATATTTGGTCCCTGTGGAACGCTCTCAACACCTTGGACAGTCTACGCCCCAATGAATTGAGGCTTTTCTGAGGACAAAGGGGGTCCAACTCAATATCAGAAAGGTGTTTCTAATGTTTTGTACCCTCAGTGTATATCAGATAAAGATGGTGTGATGATCAGTGTTTAGCGTTAGTTTGGGTGGATTATTTTATATTACTAAACAACTTTGTTTAATGATAAACAGGCTATGAATCGAATATTTGTTTATTAATTAGTATTTTAATATTAGATACATTATTTTAGTCATTGATGATGAATGTATTTGAATAACTGTATTGAAGTTAATTAATCTGGCGGCAGGTAGCCTAGCGGTTAAGAGTGTTGGGCCAGTGACTGAAAGGTTGCTGGTTTGAATCCCAAGCCGACTAGGTGAAAAATCTGTCATTGTKCCCTTGAGCAAGCCAATTAACTCTTATTTGTCCTGTAAGTCGCTCTGGATAAGAGCATCTGCTAAATGACAAGAAGGTAATGAAAAAAATGTTTGTACATGAATTTATGCTGGGCAAACACTTTTTTCTCTCAAATGAAATAAACTGTTTGAAGTGAAATACTGTATATACAATACACAACATTACCACTTTGTTGACCCTGGTCAGAGGTACAGGTCCATAGTAAACTAGACTATGTAGCTGTTGTTAGTAGCCTACAGTTTCCATGTAATACAGCATGTCAGATCACTAATGATTAGGTGTATAGGCTGCTACATTTAATGTTTGCTTGTGTCTGTCGGGAGTGATGTGTTATCAGGCTGAATAACTACCAGAGGGAAGTGGAGAGCGCGCCTTGAGCTTTGTGCGTTGTGCCCGGCCCGCCCGACATGGTCAAGAGAGGCAAAGGGCCTGCAGCAGCACTCTGATGTGAAGACCTGTACAAAAATGTATGATTGTAGTACAATGAAAAAAATACAGCATGGTATTTTCGTGGAATGGTAGTGAACAAAAAACAATATATGTTTTCCATTGTACTAGAGGCCGGAACTAAAGCCGCACTGGGAGACACATTTGAATACATTGAATACATGCAGCAGGGTGGAGAAAAATCGCAGTAAAACATTATTTAAATGTATTGTTGGAAGGGCTGTGGTCTCCATTCATGTAATACATTAAATATATACATCAGATGGTATTGGGGAGCTATTTCATAGGGTTTTCAAAGGTACATTATTTACCCATTTCAATCTTATACCAACCAACCCTATGGTTGGTGTGACTGTTATGGACAGAACAGACCATCTGATATGCCCTTAAATATTGTAATATGCAACCTGGAATTAAAATGTAAGAGGACCAGTGCTTCTACAGTGAAACACATCTCACATCTGTGCTGTTTGAGAGAGATGTTGTTAGACTACATTATATCATTGTTTTCTCTTCTGAGGGCACTGGTGGGCAACAACATTTCAATTCACAGAGACAATGAGTCCTTCAAGTTTTCACTTATCCTGTTTGAATTATCTGTATTGTGATGATGGGGAAATTGAATTGACATATACGATGTGGTTGGTAACTAGGTTTGGCCTCAGTCAATTTGTTGTGGGCTTGAGCTAGTCTGCGGCGCAGAACTAATTAGCTATTAACAAATAGCTATAGCTGCCCAATTCATAGTCCTACACAGTGTAGCTACACTACACATTTAACACGTGGTTAGTGGGCTAACAATTCAATGACCATAACATAATGTTCATCTGATTACAGTGGTAAAATCAACAATTCTTATTAATAGCCTACCTGTTCTTTAAATATATTCATCGTATTCCTGTCATTTTCAACCAGTGTGTCTTGTTTGCAGTGTGTCAGTTCAATCTGAGATGTCATTATGAATCTAAGCATGGTACTTTCAGAAGTAATTTTCCACCCCAGACATGAGGTGCTGTCCGACGCAGAAAGGAAGGTGGCCTAAGGAGAGAACCCTATGTACTTTAGAGTAGCGATTTTAGCATGTACATATTTTATTATTATTATTTAACCTTTATTTAATTAGAAGGTTCTCATCGACTTCCACAAATCCACAAGGAGTCAGTAGAAACCATATTTGTTTAAGCAAGTCAGTCATATCAGCAGTAAATTAGGCAGAATTAACTGTTTCGCTGCCTCACTAGACCCGGTGGCTAATAGCCAGGTGCAGCGGTGGTAAGGATTCACTCCATGGTGCTGAAAGGAAAGCTCAAGCTTTATGCTGGATTAACAAAAACTTTTTAACAATGGTTTAATTGAGCTGTTCTTGCCAATATGTGACTTGGTCTTTTACCAAATAGGCCTATATTCTGTATACCACCCCTACCTTGTCACAACACAACTGATTTGCTCAAACACATTAAGAAGGATAATTCCCACACATTCACACACATGATAATTGAAATGCATTACAGGTAACTACCTCATGAAGCTGGTTGAGAGAATGTCAAGAGTGTGCAAAGCTGTCATCAAGGCAAAGGGTGGCTACGAAGAATCTCAAATATAAATATTATTTTGATTTGTTTAACACTTTTTTTGGTTAATACATTATCCGTATGTGCTATTTCATAGTTTTGATGTCTTCACTATTATTCTACATGTAGAAGATAGTAAAATGTATTCATATCAGTAGGCTGTACAATACAGGGGAATATAACTATTCTAAGTGGGTAAGAGTTGAAAGCTAAAAAGGGGCGTGTCATCCTCTAATCACTATCACAAGGGTTAGTAACTACACAGACTCATTTCATATAAAAACATTTTTTAAATTAAATACAGCATTTTATTAGGTACCAAAGTCCAGAGACAACATTTCCCATTCAATTCAAGAACTACCCACTATCTTCCGGATAATGTAACCAGAGAGGAAGCTTGTGGTACCTTTCTCTACACCATTACAGTATTCATTTCAACATATCTTTTCCGCCCTTGTTAGAGCTCAATATATACCCAAGACTATATTGAGGGTCAGACTGTTGTAATGTCCAGTTTATTATGTAAATAGTCTTGTAGAACTCTGGTACTGATGGTCCATTTGAGGGTGAGTCATTGATATGAATGTTTAGAGTGAAAGAACTGTGACCTCACATGTGATGGCCCACATCTACCACAACCTTTCCTATTGTGTTAGTCAGCACCACAGCATTTTAGCAGCCATTGTTCAAAATGTGTTCATACAAACAGTACGATGGGAGGGGGTGTGGCCTGCACAGGGGAGGACCAGGAGGTTGATCTCAGACTTCTATTTAGAACTGGGATTCTATCCAGAGTTGATTGATTGACAGTGAGGACAAACCTGGCCTGCCTCTCTCCTTCCACACTCCAATTTACAACATAACATACATAGGCATTTCATCATTAAGTCCTTTACGAAATAATGTCTGGAGGGTGAAAATCCAAATAAATGACATTCTTATGTGTTCCAACACTACAATTATTTACATTATTAAATGTCCATGTGGGCTCTGCTATGTCGGTAAAATCTCCCGCTCTCTCAAAACAGAGACTTAGTGAACATAAAAGTTCAATCAGGAGAAACGACAGGGATTTTCCAGCCGCAGTACATTTCAATGACTGAAAGCATGACATTTCTACCTTTAGATTTTGTGGCATAGAGAAAGCTAAGATATCAGACAGTGGAGGAGATATTAGTAATACTCTGAGTAAAAGAGAATGTTTTTGGATTTTCACCCTCCAAACATTATTTCCTAAAGGACTTAATGATGAAATGCCTATGTATGTTATGTTATGAATTTGAACATGAATTATGTGCCTATTKAAGATTACTCTGATGTTTTTCGTACGATGTGCCCAATGATTAATGAAAACTTGCTATGTCCTCATTGTGGTTTTACAGACGTGTTTAATATGTCTTATTTATACACTTTTGTAATATTTATGATGCTAAGGTGCTAATTTAAAAAAATTCACAATAGCTCTGACGGAGGTGGTGAGGCCGATACGTAAAGCTTATTAAATATCAGTGATACTACCAAGAGCAGTGTGCGGTTTCCTTTTTCCTTCATACCACCTTTATCAAACTCCAGAAAAACACCTTTTATACCATAAAAAAAAAAAAAAACTTTATTTGATGAGGCAAGTCAGTTAAGAACAAATTATTATTTACAATGACGGTCTATTGGGGTCATTGTAGGTTAACTGCCCTGTTCAGAACAACAGATGTTCACCTTGTCAGCTCAGGGATTTGATCCAGCAACCTTCCAGTTACTGTCCCAAAGCTCTAACCACAAAAACCTTCACATGACCCTACAAAGGGCTTTGGTACCTGTCATGGAAAAATTAACTTCACTGGATTTTGAAATAGCAGTGGGTTTTGTGATGAATGAGACATCTGATTCAATGTATGAAGGAGCTGAGTTAGCTTTTTCCCCCAGAATTTTGTTGAATGTGCTCCAAAGCTTTTTACTATAATTCTTTATATAATTTATCTTGGTTTCATAGTATAGTTTACTTTTATTTAGTTTAGTCACACGCTTTCTTAATTTGCAGTACATTTGCCAATCAGTTGCGCTGCCAGACTTATTTGCCATACCTTTTGCCTCATCCCTCTCAACCCATACAATTGTTCACTTCCTCATCAATCCAAGGAGATTTAACAGTTTTTACAGTCATTTCCTTAATAGGTGAGTGCTTATTGAGATATTCTCCTTTACATAGGAGAGAAAATAAATTGTTGACCTCTGACTATTACAAGCTAGACGTTCATTTGCTCTCCACTGGAAGTATGTCAGTTCCCCTCACTTGTTCATTGGTAAAAAATAATTAACATCAAGTTGACTCTTGAATAATCTATTTTATATAGTGAAAAAGAAAGCCCAGAGTTTCAATAATATTTTGAGATCCGTTTTTGTGAGTTTTTCCAACCGGTGATATTCAGAATCATTGGAACTGTAAATCCTCGATTTTTATTGCTCTAGTTCTTAGAGGTATCTCTTATTTGCATATTACACGTTTTATTTGGAAATTTTTGGTTTCCTTCCCCAGATCTGTGCCTCAACATAATCTTTCATGGAGCTCTACGGACAATTCCTTCCACTCAT
>NW_019944141.1:61287-79490 GCF_002910315.2 Salvelinus sp. IW2-2015
AAAAAAAAAAAAAAAAAAATATGTTTGAGGCAGCCACTAATGTACTATTTTCTAATAACCCTTGTCTTCACTATCATTTCAAATAAAAACGAATAGTATTCTGTTCACACCATAGTAACATTTATAGATAAGATAGAAATAACTTAATGGTCTGAATATTAGTACACATGTAGAAAACTTGATAATCATTACATTCAGCTTCAAAACACAGTAGTGCAACTATGAAATTGTCTCTCTCTTGCCTGGACTTTTATCATGTATTCACACTGGAATTGCCACCTGAATAGATCGTGAACTTTTGATAGCTGGCACAAAACAGCAGACGATTGGAGCAACCGAGGTGACTCGCCAATATTACGAGCTCGTGAACGAATCTCGACAAACTCTAAATAATATATCTTTAAAAGTTTAACCGCTGCTATTACATACCTGTAGTATATAAATAGAAAACAGACACGAGGTATATCTTTGGGACTCTGCCACCGTTTCTGGCGCTTTCTTTTACACTGGAGAATGGTGCGCGCCTGCCCGAACTTTCCTGTTCTTCCCACAACCACCGTTTCCGCTGCATTCGGCCATTTCCTTGGAAGGTTCTTTAACCCCATTACAAAAGAAGGGGGTCGTTAGCCCTCTGCCAGGGGACCACAATCTACCTTTGCGCATAGAGTGATTCAAATGTTGATTGTGAAAAATGCTATTTCTATAATATATTTTCTGGTCTGTGGTTGTGTACTGAGGAGGCAAAACCAGACGCTCAACATGGACACATTTATGAAATTGATTATTCCATTACTGGGTAAAGATTTAGGAGGCATAGTTTAGGGATTAGTGGTATTGGGGTAGAGGTCATTTCAGAGATATAGCGCAATACTGAGCTCCAAAACGTTTGTATCTCAGCACATTCCTCCAGGCAATGATACAAGGTGCCTAAATGTGTGTTACATTTAACACACAGGTCTGAGGTATTGGGGTCAAATTTGTGGGGCTTAACAAGGGTGATACATGTTCTCATTGTCCAATTGTATTGCAACAATCTCAGGGGGATGTTTATTGTCTGTGTCTGAGCTCGAGAGCATATCATACCCCAATACACTGTACATATCCAAAAGTGGACCTAGAAGTTTGTCCTTAAATATCTATTGGGAGCCCATCTGGACTTGCCTCTTTACCTCCCTTCGTATTGAACTGTACATATCCAGAAGTGGACCTAGAAGTTTGTCCTTAAATATCTATTGGGAGCCCATCTGGACCTGCCTCTTTACCTCCCTTCATATTGAAAATAGCATCAGATATTTCAACACCATCCAATTCCTTTTCCAGATCCAATTTAGTTTCTGAAATAGAGGCAACATCAAGACCTGATTAGTTCTCAGGAGATTCCGAGTTGTAAAGTGTGTTGTAGTAGGAAGCAAATGTTTGGTTTATTTCCACAGGATCCAKTGATAATTGTCCTGTTAATTATGAATTGCATGAATGGCTCAGTCTGAATTKAACTTCTTAATGCGCCAGGCCAGCAATTTACCAGGTTTTTCACCTTGATCATAGAAGGACTGTTTCAGCCTAGTTAAGCTGTTTGCAGCCTTTGAGGTGGAAAGTTATTTATACTGAGATTTAGGAGCAAATAATTCCTTTACTTCAACTGAGTTATCCAAAAAAGCTTCCCTCTGTAATTCTCTGATTTTGCTATCCAGCGCTCATTTTCTGATTGAAATTTCTTTGAGTTGATTTGAAACTGGTAGAATATATAGTTTGCCCCCAAATACATGCTTAGGGGGCTTTCAATCTGGTACTCACTGACGTTTGGTTAGTGTTCAATACATGACAAGATCCTGAGGGCCATTGTTCTGCCATTCATCCGCCGCCATCACCTCATGTTTCATCATGACAATGCGCAGCCCGATGTCGCAAGACTCTGTACACAATTGAAAATGCTGAACATGTCCCAATTCCATGGCCTGCGTACTCACCAGACATGTCACCCTTTGAGCATGTTCGGGATGGTCTGGAGCGACGTGTACGACAGCTTATTCCAGTTCCCTCCTATATCCAGGAATTTCGCACAACCATTGAAGAGGAGTGGGACAACATTCCAGATGCCACAATCAACAGCCTGAATAACTCTATGTAAAGGAGATGTGTCCTGGAGGAGGCAGTTGCAGCTACCCACTTCTCCAGTGCTTCATTTGTTTGTAATTTGGGAGGTGCTGGAACCAAAAGTGAATCCAAGAGGGTGGTGACCTGGGGGGCTCTGAGGTACCAGAACACATGAAATAAAATACCTTTTTAATAAAGCATTGCATGCATTATCATGGCTTTAGCGTACTGGCAAAGAGCAGTGGTGTGGAGCCGCTTGCAGAATTTGCACACATGGAGTACATTTATTGTAGCCTGGAGTCCGGGAAAAATGTGGCCTTTTATAAATGGATTTCATGCGGTTCTACATAATTTTAGATAGCTGGAGACTTTTGCAGAATCTTTTTTAATACCTCACAAATGACCAAAATGACAGACTGCTTTGACACTGACAAACTGAGACTCTGAGGTCAATAAAAATGACCGTGTCGCTAATCCATCAATAGCCTAGGCCAGGTGTGAGGAGGAACACATTGTACAATATGAGGAGGAAGTTATAGTCCTAACTTCTTGTCAATAGGGGGGGCCATTTCGACTTTGTAAAAATTTCATTCCCAAATTAAACTGCCTCGTACTCAATTCTTGCTCGTACAATATGCATATTATTATTACTATTGGATAGAAAACACTCTAGTTTCTAAAAACCGTTTGAATTATATCTGTGAGTTAAACAGAACTCGAGTTGGAGCAATCTTCCTGTCAGGAAGTGAGAAATCTGAAATTGGGAACTCTGTTCCTGGGTCAGTTAAATAATTTGCAATTATTCTATTGGTCGACAAGCACTGCATACGATTTCCCTAGATGTCAGCAAGCGTTGAAGATTGAAATGGTGTTGCTAGGTAGATCTGAGGCAGTATAAAGAGCTTGGCACGAGGGTGCACCCTTTTCATCGTTCGCCATGACGCAAGACAGACTCAGGATGACATTCTGAGAAAGCTCACGTTATCGGCGTTAGTATATCCGGCTCTGATTTTATTCGATATAGGTGTAGAAACATTATAACGTAGTTATTTTAAACCGAGTTATATCAGTTATATGAGTATATTGCGATTTCGGAATTTTCTTTGTTCTGCTTTTTGAAGATTGGGCATGTCTGGGCCATAGCTAATGTTTTGCTGCTAATTACACGGTTGAAGACGACATCTACAGCCGAGCAAATTATTATGGACCAAGAACACTCCTGCCCAAAGTTCTGGAAGCTCAACAAATAGATAAGAACTCTTTGTGTTAATTCGTATTTATGTTAAAATGTTAACAATAATTCCGCCATTAATTTCGGCACGGTCTCGCTGTAACGCACACTGTATGTCGTAGTAACGTTAATTTTAAAAATCTAACACAGCGGTTGCATTAAGAAGTAATGTATCTTTCATTTGCTGTCCAATCTGTATTTTTTAGTCAATTGTACGATTAGTTTATTGATTAGATTAGGTGCCTCTCCAAGATGGTGCCGGACAGATTGCTTGAAGTTTGGCTACTATTGACATGTATAACCACGATTTGTGCCGCTACATATGCACATTTTTGAACAACCCTATATGCATTGTGTAATATGATGTTACAGGACTGTCATCTGATGAGTTTATGAAGGTTAGTCAAAAATTGTATATCTTTTTGCTGGGGTTTACGATCGCTAACCTTTGCTGCTGGTAAATGCTTGTGTTTCTGGCTCATATGTGGTAAGCTAATATAATCTATATTGTGTTTTCGCTGTAAAACACTTAAAAAATCGGAAATATTGGCTGGATTCACAAGATGTTTGTCTTTCATTTGCTGTACACCATATATTTTTCAGAAATGTTTATGATGAGTATTTAGGTATTTGACGTTGTCTCTGTAATTATTCTGGCTGCTTCGGCGCTATTTCAGAATGCAGCTGCAATGTAGAACTGTGATTATACTGAAATTGCAAATTTTTCTAACAAAACATATGCTATACAATAAATCTGTTATCAGACTGTCATCTTGAAGTTGTTTCTTGTAGTGACTATTTATATCTTTATTTGGTCGATTTGTGATAGCTACCTATGCAGGAAAAAAATGGTGGAAAAAAAGTTTTGTCTTTGCTATGGTGGTTGCTAATAGAAATACATATTGTGTCTTCCCTGTAAAACATTTTAAAAATCAGAAATGATGGCTGGATTCACAAGATGTGTATCTTTCATTTGGTGTCTTGGACTTGTGATTTCATGAACATTTTATTATATTGATATCCCTGTGGCTTTAGGCTAGGCTATGCTAGTCAGCTTTTTGATGGGGGGATCCCGGATCGCGGTTTGACTCGTTAGAGGCTAAACAAGCTTTCCAGTTTCACTGACTCACCAATAATGTGCAGCTCACTCACCAGCCAAAAGCTTCTCTCTCTTGCTTTACTTTGTAAAACTATGCTGTTCGCTCAATAGGCCTATTTGGAAGTTGATAACTTGGTAACAGACAGATTAGTATGTTCTATTCAGCAGGATCTATTTTGCTTTACAACCTGTGTTTTCTAGCGACTTGTATTAGAAATATTGTAGGAATAATTGATGAAGTGCAATGCTGGAGAGATGAGTTGCCGGTTCATGTCTATAACAGCACAGAGAGGAGAGAGATCATAGAAAGTGAATCTCATTTTAGTTCTGTGAGAGTACAGGCGTGCTTCTCTCTCACCACAGTAATGGGCACGCCTTGGTCTAAATAGGCTACAAGTTGCATAAACCCGGGACGGCCCAACATAGAATCAATTCTTAGAATATCAGGCACGTTTTCACATTACGTTTTTAGGAGGCAGAGAATCAAATGTAATTACTCTGATTGCTATTAGGATTTTTACATGCAAATAGTGGAAATTTATTTTTGAAGTACCGCTCTTCCATATAATGGGGTAGGGACATAATAATTCTGAACGACAGAGGGTTGCACCTTATTTTTTTATAACTAAACGGTCGTTTCCAATGGGAAGAGATGATACATAGTGGGCAGAGCCAAGCACAAGCTAGCGAGATCCTATTGGCACGTTCTACACACATCTGCATATTTCTATTAGGGAACGCCTCCTCTGTGAATATTTATTATGGATCCCCATTGCTGCTGCTGTTTTTTTAAATCAAATTTTTCTGCATACTTGTGGAATAGAGTTCCATGCAGTCATGGCTCTAGAGGACTGTGCGCCCCCATATCTGTTCTGGGCATACGGGCAGAGCCAAGCACAGAGTAACGAGATCCTATTAGTGTGTTCTAGCACACATCTGCATATTTCTGTTAGGGAACACCACCTCTGTGAAGCGCCCGTGTGCAATAACTCAAGTCACATTTGCGTTCCTCTAAACAAAGCAATTTATTTTAAATAATATATAAAAAATAACTTCTGCAAAGGGTAATGTCTACAAAACGTAGTCCACTCAGTTCATAACAGAATTTAGTTGGCAGTGAGGTGAAACGCCTAAGCGGATGCTTCACATTTATACATCCGGTGAAATATCGTCTCATTGTTCTATCTGTGGCTGCACTGTGGTAGTGGGGAACAGGAAGTTCCAGACAGGCACGCACCATTCTTCAGAATCAAGAAAGTGCAAGAACTGTTATGTTAAGAAAGATAACCCTTGTGTCCGTTTCTATTATTATCTACAGGTATGTAATGGCACGTTTAAACTTTTTAATACGAAAGAACATGTCATTCCATGCTAGGTACATCCGTTAAGGTATTATCACGTTTTGGTAAAGGGTTATTATTTTTGTGTCAAACCGAGTGAACGTGATACACGAATATTCACATAGCTAGACACTTTGGTTGTCTATGGTGTACTATATTTCCTCAAGGTCATTTAATAAAAGTCCATTTATTTGAGATTTCTGAGTTCGTTTAGCATGTTATTGGTTTTGTGTAAAATTCACGAACTGGTAAAATGGCGGCGCCGACTCGGTCTGCGTCAACGAACTAATTGCGCGTGCAGATAGACAATTTCACCGGTCACAATACAGTTTTGAAGCTTAAAACTTCTTAGGGCTGCAATCCCGTTAAGCGGATCGATATGACAACAGCCAGTGAAAGTGCAGGGCGCCAAATTCAACAACACGAAATCTCATAATTAAAATTCCTCAAACATACAAGTATTTTACACCATTTAAAGATAAACTTGTTGTTAATCCCACACAGTGTCCAGTTCAAAAAGGCTTTACAGCGAAGCACCACAAACGATTATGTTAGGTTCTGCCAAAACACAGCCATTTTTTCCAGCCAAGACAGGAGTCACATAAGCAGCAAATAGAGAGAAAATTAATCACAACCTTTGATGATCTTCATCAGTGACACTCATAGGACTTCATGTTACACAATACATGTATGTTTTGTACGGTAAGTTTATTATTTATATTAAAAATCTCAGTATACATTGGCGCTTTATGTTCAGATAGTTCCAAAAATCCGTGATTTTGCGAGAGCCACATCAATTTCCAGAAATACTCATAATAAACTTTGATCAAAGATCAAGTGTAATACGTGGACTTTTAGATCCACTTCTCCTTAATGCAACCGCTGTGTCAGATTTCAAAAAGGCAAACCATGCAATAATCTGAGGTCGGCGCTCAGAGCCCAATCAATCCATACAGGTACCCGCCATATTGTGCAGTCAACAGAAGTCAGAAAATAACAATTATAAATATTCACTTACCTTTAATGATCTTCATCAGAATGCACTCCAGGAATCCCAGTTCCACAATAAATGTTTTGTTTGTTCTGTAATATCCATAATTTATGTCCAAATAGCTACTTTTTGTTAGCGCGTTTGGTAAACAAATCCAAAGTCACGAAGTGCGTTCACTAAACAGACGAAATGTCAAAGAGTTCCGTAACAGTCAGTAGAAACATGTCAAACGATGTATTAATCAATCTTTAGGATGTTTTTTAACATAACTCTTCAATAATGTTTCAACCGGAGAATTCCTTTGTCTTCAGAATGCGATAGAACAGAGCTCGCTTCACATGAACGCACATGTTCAGGTCATCGTAGACCTTACTCAATCCCCTCTCATTCGCCCCACTTCACAGTAGAAGCATCAGACAAGGTTCTAAAGACTGTTGACATCTAGTGGAAGCTGTTAGAAAGTGCAAAATTACCCATATCCCACTGTGTATTCGATAGGCGATGAGTTGAAAACCTACACACCTCAGATTTCCCACTTCCTGGTTGGATTTTTTCTCAGGTTTTTTGCCTGCCATATGAGTTCTGTTTATACTCCAGACATCATTCAACTGTTTTAGAAACTTCAGAGGTTTTCTAATCAAATAGACAATAATATGCATATATTAGCAACTGGGACTCAGAGCAGGGCAGTTTACTCTGGGCACCTTTTTCATCCAAGCTACTCAAAACTGCCCTCAGCCATAAGAATGTAATGATTATCAGTTTTTCTACATGTGTACTAATATTCAGAACATTAAGTTATTTTTCTATTATCTATAAATGTCTTATGGTGTGAACAGAAATACTATTCGTTTTTATTTGAAATGATAGTGAAGACAAGGTTATTCAGGAAAATAGTATAGTGCCATAAACATACTGTAACCTTGTACTAAACGCTTTGTTGTCATTTATGTGAAATTAATCTACTATAGATTAATTGCATTTACGTTGTGTAGCCTATTTTGAAGTGTGTACTTTGTCTAATTTGAATTAATTAATTTTTGTCAATTCTTAGCACCTGATCTATTGAAATGAGGTCAGTGCTTGACTTGGAAGAGCTTCAACGGAGCTGAGTACCAGTACCTCAAATTTCTAGTGTCTGCTTCGTTTCTTTTATAGAATATTAGCTCAAAAGTATTGGGAGCTCCTGTACCTAAATATAAACAGTTGCCGCCACCCAAAATGAGTATGTCGGCACCTATTTCAGTCAAGTCGAGCACTAAATTCGATAATTGAAAAGAAGAAAATAATATTATTTTTAGAGAATAAAGAAAGTGCCGGAACTGTCAAGATTAACTTTTGGTGTCTGTTTCTCATGTTACTTACAGGCAGACTATAATGAAGTATGAGAATCGTGGGACAAACTTAGCTCGCCTCCCTCCTTCCACAGTGAATCCAAACCTACATCACTGGGGCCTGATTGTGACAGTGGACCCAGTTTGCACTGCAGGATCCAGAGATGGCATCAGTAAAGCTGGAAGACTGCAGTCAAACACTGGAGCTGGATGTCAACATTAAAGATGAAGAGAGTGAGGAGAAGATTGGGACATCTGTTTCTCATGTAAGAGCAGGTTCTATCTAAGTTGTTGTTCGTTCCAACTTCCCACTGTGTAGAAAAATTGCAGATGAACTGTTTCAATGAGAAGGTAATGTTATTTCATGCTACTCCAACTTGCTATGGTTTGACACCAAGTATTTGCCAACATGTGTTTTATTCACTGGTCTATCTGGACGTGAATCAGAGAGTAGACCTAAGAAGTGAAGTAAGGCAAACTGGCAGTCTGTTTATAAAAAAAATTCTTTTTAATGAAATGGTCTGTGTAGTTACCTTCGTGGAATATTGAAAAAATACCGGAGCTTGTGAATTCAAATAGACTTTACTACAAAAGTAACAAAGCCGAGCAATTCCATGGAAGAACTGATTCTCCATTCTCAGTTCTCAGCTTTTATACAGTTTTACCCATACATAACAGTGTCACTCCACTTTTTGTAAATGACTAATACCTTCTAGCTTTGGCCACCCTAATCTTGCTGCCTTTCTTATTGGCTCAGACATTAGGGCATAGATTCTATTGGTTGCGTGACACACAGACRTGCACACTCCTACTGCAGGTCTAATGGTGCCTATAACTGATTAGCTAATGTTCCTGTCCAAAGGTCTACACAAGTTCAGGCCTATGTTGTCTATGTATGATTAACCCATGTGCATGTCCAGTAGCCTTCACAAGATCAGATATGGCCCAGACCAGTCTGTGTTTTTCTACCTTGCCTCATCCACACGGATTCTGCTTACTTTCTGTTTTTTACATGTCTAATGGTTAACTCGATGTTAATCCAGCTCTGTACATTCACATAGGCTCAGCCTTCATTCTGCTTACTCATGTCTAATATTTAACCTCATATTGATTCTTTCTACTTCAAAGAGAACAGTATAGGTACTGAAAATCACCAGATGACTGGAAATTCTCTAACATTTGTGATAGTGAGTGGAGGATGACACGCCCCTTTTTAGCTTTCAACTCTTACCCACTTTTAGAGTAGTTTTATTCCCCTGTATTGTACAGCCTACTGATATGAATACATATGTCACCCGGTACAGACAGAAGAGGACTGGCCACCCCTTTGAGCCTGGTTCCTCTCTGTTTCTTCCAAGGTTCCTGCTTTCTAGGGAGTTTTTCGTGGCCACTGTGCTTCTACACCTGCATTGCTTGCTCTTTGGGGATTTTGGGTTGTTTTCTGTAAAGGACTTTGTTACAACTTATGTAAAAAGAGCTTCATAAAATACATTTGATTGACATGTATATCACACCAATTGACTGGTTGTTCTGATATTATTCACACAGGAGACCATGTTGAGACATTCTCTACATCCAGAGAGCAACAGCAGGAAGATCACAGAGCTAAGAGGTCTCACCACTGCCCACATTGTGAGGAGATTTTCCCAATTCTATCAAAGCTGAAAATACACCTAAAAATACATACAGGAGAGAATCTGTATTTCTGCACTGACTGTGGGAAGAATTTCACAACATCAAGGGCTATGACAGTTCATCAGAGAGTACACACAGGAGAGAAGCCTTACTTCCTGCTCTGACTGTAGGAAGAGTTTCTCTCAATGAGCCACCTAAAACAACATGAACATATACACACAGGAAGAGAAGCCTTACTCCTGCTCTGTCTGTGGAAATAGTTTTCTCTGTACGAGGGACATCTAAAAACAACATGAACGTAACACATCAGGAGAGAAGCCTTACTCCTATCTGACTGTTGGAAGAGTTTCTCTCACTCAAGCCACCTAAAACAACATGAACGTATACACACAGGAGAGAAGCCTTACTCATGCTCTGACTGTGGAAAATGCTTCACACAATCGTCTCAGCTAAAAGTTCACCAGAGACACACACAGGAGAGAAGCCTTACTCCTGCTCTGACTGTGGAAATAGTTTCTCTCACCTGGGCCACTTTAAAACACACAACGTATACATACAGGGGAAAGCCATACTCCTGCTCTGACTGTGGAATGTTCACAACATTCAACTGAACTAAAAGTCATCAGAGAACACACACCGGAGAGAAGCCTTGCTCCTGCTCTGACTGTGGAAAATGCTTCACAACATCAACTGAGCTAAAGATTCATCAGAGAAACACCACAAGGAGAGAAGCCTATTCTGCTCTGACTGTAGGGCGAGTTTTCTCTCAATCGAGCCACTAAAACGACATGAACGTATACACACAGGAGAGAGCCTTACTACTGCTCTGACTGTGGAAAATGTTTAAACAATCAGCTGAGCTAAACGGTCATCAGAGAACACACACAGGAGAGAAGCCTTTCTTCTGCTCTTACTGTGGCAAGAGCTTTCTCCGATTGGGCAATGTAAAAATACACCAACGTCTACACACTTGAGATCTCAGACCAGCTGAGATTAGTCACTCCACTTAATTCTCATCTCATAAAATAATTGGAATGTTGAATTGGATCAAATGAAGAAAGTGTAGAATACTCTATTGTAATCTATTGTTTCTCACTGTGAGAGAACTGTGCAGAGGAAAGGAGCGTCATAGAATGTTAGCCTCTCTTTACTATTCAGTGTACATTCTTGTCAGTTTTGCTGTGTTTTTTTAGCCTGCGTCCATAGAGACACATACCAGTTCTACTGGTACTCAGCAGTACTGCACCTGTCGATGCACAAGCTGTTCTGCTTCCACGAGCACATCCAATGCTAATTCTACGTTTGTTGTTAGCCCAGTTAGCATGGACACTGACAGTTGTGATTCTGATGCAGCCGAAGAG
This sequence comes from Salvelinus sp. IW2-2015, assembly GCF_002910315.2. Taxonomy (NCBI): domain Eukaryota; kingdom Metazoa; phylum Chordata; class Actinopteri; order Salmoniformes; family Salmonidae; genus Salvelinus; species Salvelinus sp. IW2-2015. The sequence goes on from NW_019944141.1 coordinate 72,373, forward strand.
CTACTACCCCTTTACCCGGGAAAGCACCGAGCAACAGACGGATGTTGGACCATCGAAGAGGTGCAAATATGGTGAGAACTACATTATTTGGGTCACTTATATTGGGAATACTGCCTTTCCTCAGCCACAGTGTGTTTATATCTCACAACTCGATGAAACCTTCACTCTTGCCGCAGCATTTAGAAACAAAACATGCCAATTTGAAAAAAAAGCCACAGGAGGTTTTTGAGCGAGAGTTGAGACTATTTCGAGTAGTAAGACATGTATAAAAGCTGCAGTACCATTTAATAAGAAGGGGCTAGAAGCGTCTTATATGGTGAGCTACCGAGTGGCTAGGACAGGCAAGCTCCATACTATTGTGGAGTACTCCATTTTTCTTGCTTCCGCGGATATGGCTGGGACAATGCTGGGGGAAAATGGCCAAAAAAGTATACCGTTTAATGACGCATCAGTGACATGGCAGATGTTTTGAAACAATTACTGCTTCGCATACAAGCCAGTGAATTCAGCTGGATGAGTCAACAGACGTGGCGGGCCTGGCACAGCTCCTGGTATATGTCTGTTACGTTTTTGGCGGGTCAATTAAGAAGACATCCTCTTCTGCAACACTGGAAACCAGAACAACAGGATATCTTTAAAAAGTACTGGACAACTTTGTGACATCAAATGGACTTTGGTGGTCAAGATGTTGTTGGTATCTGTACTGATGGCGCGAAAGCCATGACAGGGAGACATAGTGGAGTGGTAACACGCGTGCAAGCAGTTGCTCCCGACACTACTTGGGTACACTGCAGCATCCACCGAGAGGCTTCTTGCTACCAAGGAATGCCTGACAGCTTGAAAGACGTTTTGGGCACTACAGTGAAAATTTTGAACTTTGTTAACATGGACAACACACAGGTCTTTTCATCATGTATGATTTTTTTGTGTGCAAATGAACTCAAGCTTACGGACAAATGTCAAATGTGATCTAGCGAAGCACCTGAGTGAGTTTGGTGTGCAAATACGCAGTACTTTCCTGAAACGGATGACACAAACTGGAGTTGTTATCCCTTTCATGCCCTGCCTCCAGTCCACTTACCGATTTCTGAACAAGAGAGCCTCATCAAAATTGCAACAAGCGGTTCTGTGAAAATTTAATTTAATCAGAAGCTACTGCCAGATTTCTGGATTGGGCTGCGCTCAGAGTATCCTGCCTTGGCAAATCGCGCTGTTAAGACACTGATGCCTTTGCACCACATACCTATGTGAGAGTGGATTCTCGGCCCTCACGAGCATGAAAACTAAATACAGGCACAGACTGTGTGTGGAAAAGGATTTAAGACCGAGACTCTCTCCAATAAAACCCACATTGCAGAGTTATGTGCATCCTTTCAAGCACACCCTTCTCATTAACCTGTGGTGAGTTATTCACAATTTTCAATGAGCAAGTAAGGCTTTATATGTAAGATGGCTAAATAAAGACCAAATGATTATTATTATTTGTGCCCTGGTCCTATAAGAGCTCTTTGTCACAACCAGGCTCGTGGGAAGTGACAAACTCACACTCATTCTATTGTTTAATAAATGTATATTTTTGTGTGGTGTGTGACAGGCTTACAATATTTGAGAGTGCGCTGACCCTGTTGCTAGAGGGGGTACGCAGCTGGAGGTTGAATGTTTGAAGGGGTACGGGACTATAAACATTTTGGGAACCGCTGGTCTAGATAATCCCGGTTTCTGCTGTGTCATGCTGATGGGAAGACTAGGGTATGGAGAAAACCATGAGTACATGCATCCATGCCGTGGTCAGCATTGCAGGCTGGTGGTGATGGCATGGGGTGTGTTTTCATGGCACATATTGGGCCCTTGATAAAAGTGGGGCAACGTTTTAATGCCACAGGATGTCTAAACATCATTGCCAATCAGGTGCATCCCTTTATGGCAGCAATGTATCCAGCTGCAAAATTATTTTTTTCAGCAGGATTATGCCCATGCCACAAGCTTGTCCAGGAATGGTTTCATGGGAACCATGACAGGGAATTCAGTTTACTGCAGTGGCCTGCCAAGTCACCAGATCTCAATCCAATTGTGCATCTGTGGGAGGAGATGGAACGAGCTATTCGGAGTAGATATCCACTCCCAGCCAACCCGACCCAACTGTGGGAAGCATTGGAGTCATCATGGCCCAGCATCCCTGCGGGTTTCTTTCCACACCAGGTGGAGTCCATGGCCTGACGAATTGAGGCTGTTCTAAGACAAAGGGGATTGCAACTCAATATTTAAGATGGTGTTCCTAATGTTTGTTACACTCAGTGCCAAAGAAAATTATTCAGACCCCTGGACTTTTTCCACATTTTGTTACAAAAATTCCTCAATCTACACACAAAGCCCATAATGACAAATTTAAAACAGTTTTTGATTTTTTTGGGGCAAATAATAAATAAGTATTCATCCGTTTACTATGGAGACTCAATTGTTCTCAGGTGCATCCTGTTTCCATTAAGTATCCTTGTGATGTTTCAACAACTTGATTGGATCCATTTGGTAAATTCAATTCAAACAGGCACACACCAGTCTATATAAGGTCCCACAGTTGACAGTGCATGTCAGAGCATAGTGAAGCATGGTGGTGACAGCATCATGCTGTGGTATGTTTTTCAACAGCAGGGACTGGGAGACTAGTCAGGATCGAGGAAAAGTTGAACGGGGCAAAGTACAGAGAGATCCTTGATGAAAACCTGCTCCACAGTTCTCAGGACTCACACTGGTCACTTTCCAACAGGACAACGACCCTAAGCACACAGCTAAGACAATGTTTGCAAAAAAACCTGGTTTTACGTTGTAATTTTGGGGTGTTTTGTGTAGATTGATGAGGGGGAAAACGATTTAATACATTTTATAATAATGCTGTAACGTAACAAAATGTGGGAAAAGTCAAGGGGGTTGAATACTTTTTGAATGCACTGTATCAGATCAGTTTTCAGCATTAGTTTCGGTGGATTATTTTTATATTACCAAACACATTTTGTTTAATAATAGACAGGCTATGAATTGACTAGTGTTTATTAAATTGTCTTTTAATGCTAGATTCATTGTTTTAAGTCATTGATGAATTTAATTTAATAACTGTTGAAGTTAATTGATATGTTTGTACATTAATTTGTTCTGGGCAACATCTTCTCTTGTGTATAGTTTTAAATTAAACAAACTGTTTTAAATTATATCAAATCAAGTTTATTTTATATAGCCCTTCGTACTCAGCTAATATCTCGAAGTGCTCTACAGAAACCCAGCCTAAAACCCAAACAGCAAGCAATGCAGGTGTAGAAGCACGGTGGCTAGGAAAACTCCCATGAAAGGCCAAAACCTAGGGAGAAACCTAGAGAGGAACCAGGCTATGAGGGGTGGCCAGTCCTCTTCTGGCTGTGCCGGGTGGAGATTATAACAGAAACTGGCCAAGATGTTCAAATGTTCATAAGTGACAAGCATGGTCAAATAATAATCAGGAATAAATGTCAGTTGGCTTTTCATAGCCGATCATTAAGAGTTGAAAACAGCAGGTCTGGGACTGGTAGGGGTTCCATAACCGCAGGCAGAACAGTTGAAACTGGAATAGTCATCATGCCCGGTAGTCCTGAGTATGGTCCTAGGCTCAGGTCCTCCGAGAGAGAGAAAGAAGGAGAGAATTAGAGAGAGCATACTTAAATTCACACAGGACACTGGATAAGACAGGAGAAGTACTCCAGATATAACCAACTGACCCTAGCCCCCCGACACATAAACTACTCAAGCATAAATACTGAGAGGCTGAGACAGGAGGGGTCAGGAGACACTGTGGCCCCATCCGATGATACCCCGGACAGGGCCAAATATGGTGTCTATATATGAACCAAATTTGATCACATTCTCACAAACAAATGGGGCCACAGTGAGAATCAGGTAACAGAGGATCACGGTTCTACAGAGAGATCTCTCCCTCCGAAGACGGGAGAAGTATAGAGGGATTGATGGGGGTTTATGACCTCACGCCCATCGTAAGGCAACAGCCCAACTCCATTCTGTTCTCTAATGTGAGAGACTGGAATGTCTGTTTGCCTTAGAAGAGGTTACAGCCCAAAACTACAGAACATCAAATAAATGGACTTTGAGACATGTATATTTGATCAGCCAAATGGTGGAAACAATGATGGATGGAATATGAAAATGAATGTCTATTTTATTGATGTTCTTAAAAGTTAGTTGAGGATGTTATAACGAAAACATTAACTTGAAGAGTTTTCATAATGTATATGTGATGTTGACATACTTTGTGTACAAAATATGCAGATGAAAGAGAATGTTTTGGTGATTAGAGTGATTTTAGTTGTCTAAACGAGATCATAGTAAATCCTAATACCTTGCATTTTAACTAGCTACGTCCTAGGGAACCCAGAGAGTGTGTCATAAAGATGGAAACGCCCTTTCTACTCTAGGGTATAAACACTGCGTTAAGAATTTACATAAGTTGACCACACGCTGCAGCCCAGCCCGAAACGCACACAAGGTTGAAGATAAAGTAAATCTCTGAACAATCAAGTTTGTGGTGATAGCTATTTCTAAGTACTGTATCTAGGAAGTTGAATTTAAGCAGAACCATCCGGCTATTCTTTTCAAGTCACCGGTTGTCTACGCGGCCCTCTTACCCACGTCGGGAGCATCGACACGGCTGATTAGCCTCCTCAGAAGCCCACTCTCACAGAACGAGTGCAAGGAAACTGACAACTAGAGAAAGGACACTTGTGACATCGTTTGGAAAATCAGAGACTTCACCGAAGACGAATGAACAAGCGTTGGCCAAACCTTTCCCACTAAGCGGAACTCGACCCACAAAGAGATACCCAACGGAGACCTTCAACACGTAAATACATGCATTACATTTTTACCCATAACAGGGGCAGTTCAGGGCAAGTGTTAGTGCTGAAACTAAGCATAGTTTACAAATATATCCAAGTGTTTATTCTCTCTGTCTCTCTCTCTGTCTGTCTCTCTGTCTCTCTCTCTGTCTGTCTGTGTGTAAAACTCCATCTTGTGTTGGTCCACTAGGGACCTGTTGCCATTGTATGACGTTTTAACCAATAACCTAGACTGTTTGTGTATATTTATCTTATGTTATCATTTTAACTGGTTAGTAAAAAAATTATCAACTCAATTTGTGTGGTACGGAATAATTAGTGAGACCGGGTTTGTGCAGATTTACTAATTATGCGACATTCAGAATGAGACGGAAATGAATTAATTGGTGACTGCTGGGAAATCTATATAATCTTTGAGTTAATTTGGGAAACGGTAACTCATTAAACAAACTTTTCCCGTGGTGCTTCAGGTTACTGAGTTAATTGTTACAGATTTATTTAATCACGTAATAAAACAGTTAATTATTCAATAATTAGCATGTCATCACATTAACAATAACGTCACGTTATATTGATGCCCCGTGCGAGGAATCTAAGATAAAACTAGGCCTCACTGTTGAATTCAGTCCATAGGAATTGTGTAGCAAGTTACTCATACACCAATCAGGATTATTGTTGAGAATGGTGTGTGTGTGGTTTTTCTTTTTCACCCAGATACTAGTGTAGCAAGATTGACTTGTGTTGTATATCTGACACAAATCAGTGTGTAGGGGATTTACTGAATGCTATGAGCTAGGGCGTATGTACCAGCCGATGCAGGCATTCTGCGAAAAATACTAGTTGGGCCCAATGTAGTGTTATTTCTGTCTATCGCATTCAGGAGCGAGTAGACTTGGTCATAATTAATTTCTCGAGTGTGGGACATAGGGCCAGCCGATTAAAATTTGAGTAGATATTGGCTTGACCAAGTTAGTAATTATCTCTGTCTCGCGTTTTCATTGGTGCGAGTAGACCAACGGTGTATTTGTGTTTTCCGCATGTTCCGGTTAACCGCAAACAATATTGCTGAAAGGTTTAACGTGAGACGTCACTTAGTAAACCCGTTCTCTTGTTGGAAGGGACTTTTGTTGTGCAGAGTCTCACTTTCCAGCACAAGTGAAGCTAAGCATTGCACCAAATGCTAAGCTAACAAGGGGGAGCAGCCATTTTTGTTTCCCCCTTTGTTCAGAGTGAAATTCCGCGCCGTGCGGAAATCCCATGTGATTTCAGCTTGTGCTATCAGTGACCTCTGGTGGTGAAGAATCGCCAGTAATTGTTTWAAAAAAWTTCAGGTTACACTGTATGATATGATTTTCAACTTTCTACATAAACTTAGATTAAGCAGCGTTTTTAAGTTAATTTCCCACATTATTGATCTGGTATTGTTGGAAGTCCCGCCTTTGCTRGAATCCAGTGGGATTTCAGCTTTCAGGGATAAGTAGTGGTGATGAATAGCAAGTAATTACATATATTTTTTTAAATAATTTCTTGTGACAGCAACCATATGCTCAAATCAAATGTTATTGGGTCACATACACATGGTTAGCAATTGTTAATGCGAGTGTAGCGACATGCTTGTGCTTCACGTCCGACAGTGCAGTAATATCTAACAAGTAATCTAACAACTCCACAACTAGCTAATACAGACAAATCTAAAGAGATGGAATAAGACTATGTACATATAAATATATGGATGAGCGGCATAGGCAAGATGCAATAGATGGTATAAGATACAGTATAAACATATGAGATGAGTATTGTAAGATATGTAAACATTATTAAAGTGGCATTATTTAAAGTGACTAGTGATCCATTTATTAAAAGCACGATGTTGGTGAGGGCCTTCAATATGTCCACATATCTGTATCTCAGGGCGGCAAGGGACTCATATCTAGATGACCAGCGGGTGGGACACAGTCGTTTTAGAGTTACATTTTCTGATGCAAAATCAAATATACCACTCAACACTGACCATCTCTTTATGCTATACCCGAAGAAGGTGTAAAACAGTTCAACAGTATCATATTGTTAAAACTGTTTAAACTCTTTGCACATTTTTGATAGTCGTTGAGAGCCAGGTTAAGATTATGCTCTGCGCAATGCACATAAACAGCAAGCGGCTCCTTTTTGGATATTCTGGCCTGCACACCCGAATACACCCCACTCATGTTAGCAGCTACATCATACCCCTGCCCACGACATTTT
>NW_019944141.1:79539-84831 GCF_002910315.2 Salvelinus sp. IW2-2015
GCCAGTATCAACACAAAAGGGGAACGCAACAGAGCAAGGCAAAAATGAGAAAGCAAAGGAGGTATCAAAGTAGTTAAATTAGATTCCTGTTTCAATCAGTTCAGTGAAGCCGATTGCTAGCACAAGCAATGTATGGGTAGCGGAGAGAGGATGTAGGTTATCAATCGCCAGCAACAGCTTTTAGCGAGTCAAAGTGAGCCCAGAGGCCGAGCTGTTCCATTCATACCAGAAGAACAACTTTGGACAGAGGAGGATACCGGGTTGTCAAGGTATCGCGCGGATACGACCCTCTGGAGCACAAGCCAGGCGCGGACAACTATCCCAGGAGCCGGCGGGGAGGAAGAAGAGCAGGGCGAGGCTAGAATTACGTGGTGGCTGAGGAACAGGTGGACAAAGTGGGCACAGACAAACCTTTTTCCTATCCAACTGACAGGGGCAGTTTATGCAACAAATGTGGATCCAAAGGCGGTGTTTTTCCGGAGTCGATTACAACCACTACAACCAAGGCTGAATCAAATGACCACTACATGGCTTGTGTATTCGACCAAGTATAGATGACGTATTGTGAGTCTTCGCTGGCTGTTCAGAGATCAAGAGAGCCCCTTTCCCTTCTCTGATGCGTGGGTGAATGGAGGAGAGATTGGCGCCATCTAACACCTCAAAATAGCATGCCATATGAGACATCCCAGATTCACATGGGTGCCCTGTTGGTATATGGACAATGGCAGCTCAATGATTCACTATTGACGCAAGAAATGGGAGAGGAGGCCGTGCGTAACGCAGCAAATTTCTGGCGACAGGTGTTTTGGAGAGCGCATAGTTAATGTAATCTCCAACACTTGCATCATGTATATTTGGCGTTCACTGGGGCACTGTTGAAAAGCTGGTGGCAGGTCAAACAGTGGGAATTTTGTCAGTATAATGCAACTGCTGTCATTTTACGAAACCCAGTTTGGAAAGAACTTTAGGCTTTTATTAATAGTAAAAATATTTAGTAAATCGTACAGTACGGCTCCTTCTGTCTGACTTGTATGAAATCGTCGGAAGAGAGACCCTCTACATCAGTACATAACAGATTATAGAGGCACATGCACAAGTAGGTTTGCACTTGTCGTCTGGCCTTCGCATTGGTCGATCTGGGTCGTGGGTAGTCTGTTCGGCCTGATGTCGACGTTCCATTGGCCTTCCCACAGTTCATTGTCCTTAAAGTCTCATCCTTGAGCAGAATGCATGTGCCATCTGTTTTTAACAGAGTCCATTCATGGGGAGGGTTGAGTATGTGGGTCGTGCTTACTTTAACAAGGTACAAAAAGTGGGGGATAGTGTGGGGATGGGTGGAGTGTTGTCGCAAGTTAATAGCTTATGTTGAGAAGTGGTTAATAACAAGTTACCAGTATCTTATACAATTTCTTACAGTCCCTCAAATCCAAATTGAGCTGATTAATATCTGAGCCGAGCGATGTGAAGTGTACATTCAGGGAGAAGATGCAGGAACCCCATTTTCTTCTATTATTATGGACACCACCCAGATGTATTAAAGTAAACCAGTTAAGCCAAGTTTATCGCTATGAGAGAGTGATAAGGGATGCAAATAATGTCGCCACAGATCTGACCATCAAGAGTTGTTTTTGGGGATTTCTGAGAAGTTCAACATAAAAACCTTCGGCAGCATAGAGGATAAGGGGCTGGATATTCTCGTAATTTTCTATTCTCGACATTCTCTCTTTATTTTTCTTTTGCCCGTTGTCTCTTGATAGCTAGCTCAACTGTTGCTTTAAACGATGACAGAAACAACAACGCTTTGGACAGTATTTGCACAATGAATCCCAGAATGCATTTMATTATCTTAACATGGTATTGAATAATATGATTTATTTAGCAAATTAATTAGATTTATTGTCATCAATACACTAAAATATCATGCTGACATGTAGTGACAAAAAACATTTTGTTGGTGAAACCATCAGTGGGATCATTTATCATATAGCCTAAATTAAAGAAAGATCTACTTGTTAAATCATCGGTGTGATGGACAATTAATAATTGGCCATGGTAGAGTGGAATTAAAATTACATAGGGGACCTGTGGCTCCGCAGATCCGGGCCCGTCACCGGGCTCATGTACGACGTGGGCCCTGGCCCACCGGCTGAAGCTACGCCACTGGGTGGTATACAGAAGATTTGGTAAAATACCAAGTCCATATTATGGCAAGAACAGCTCAAATAAAGCATTTGTTACAGAATTTTAGTCCAGCATAATGATTGAACTTTCCTTTCAGCACCATGGAGTGAATCCTTACCACCGCTGCACCTGGCTATCAGCCACAGTAGCCTCGTCTGGCAGTTAATTCGGCCTCATTTACTTCCTTTTTAAAAAACATAGCTGATATGGCTGACTTGCTTAAACAAATATGGTTTCTACTGAAATTAATGTTAGATAACAATAAAATAYGTACATGCTAAAATTGCCACTGTAAAGCACATAGGGTGTGTTCACTACTTAGGCCCACCTTCCTATCTGCATCAGACTTCAGCCTCATGTCTGGGGTGGAACATCTACTTCTGAAAGTACCATGCTTAGATTCATAATGACATCTCAGATTGAACTCTTTGCAAACAGCGAGAGTCTCATTACAAACAAGACACACTGGTTTGAAATTGGAGAAGTACGATGAATATGGGTGATCAAATCCAATTTTATGTCACATGCGCCGAATACAACAGGTGTAGACATTATAGTGAAATGCTTACTTATGTAACGGATGTGAAATGGCTAGCTAGTTAGCGGTGGTGCGCGCTAATAGCCTTTCAATCAGTGACGTCACTTGCTCTGAGACCTTGAAGTAGTGGTTCGGTATCCCCTTGCTCTGCTAAGGGGCCGCGGCTTTTTGGGCGATTGGGTAACGATGCTTCGTGGTGACTAGTTATGTTGATGTGTGGCAGCGAGGGTCATGGTTCGGCGCCGGGTTCAGGGGCGGTAGGGGACGGGACTAAGAGGTTTAGAACTGAGGTTACACTTGGTGCCCGTGACGCGGATCATGGCTTGCTGCGGAAAAAGGAGGAGGATGAAGAAGTCAAGAAGTTATTTGATGGTAATATCGTACATGTAGACGATGCTGGGTTGAATACTTCCATGTGACTATGCATAGAGTAATGAATACAGAAGAGGGTGCAGACAGCATAAAAAGAGGAGGGGGGGCAATGCCGAATACGTCGGGGTAGGTTCGCGTAAGCTCAAGAGGCACATTTGACTTTAAGCTGTTCAGCGACGGTGAGAGAGTGCTAGTGTTGACTGTGGGAGGAGTCGAGAAGCTGTATTGCTAGAGCCTCTTCTAAGTGGACCATGATGATCCTTCTGGTGTGACAGTATAATCGTTTGACAGAAAACTCCGATCCCGCTGAGCCGCGAACTCGATGACAGCGAACCGATGGGCGCGGAGACCCCAGGGAACCCGTCATGACGAACACAGTGGCACACGCATACTGACGACAGCCCCACGATGATGCGTGCGCGATTACACTGGCGAGAGCGACCATACAGCGCCTCCAGTGCTAGTACAGCCGCGGCCGTTGCGCAGAGTAAGGGGCGAGCAGACGTACGTCCGAGGCTCTGATAGAAGTCGACGAACGAGAGTGACGCGTATAACATGATCAATCGTGACAAGCGGCGTACTGAGGTCGGCTCGCCTAGGCGGGCGAGTACCCTAGGCTAACCTATGACTAGAACTGTCCATTTTACATCGCGCTGCTTTGGATAGCAATCTCACCGCAGCCCCCCCAGTTCAACCGTCCTCAACTTTAGTCTGCAGCAGCGACCACAGTTGATGGCCGGGGGTCAGAACAGCAAATAATGGATGACAGTAATTGGTCACTTGGACCGATTAAGCCAGTTCCACCCGCCCTTCGCTGAGCATGCATGACCCCGGCGCGCGGGAACCGTAGGGAGAATCCGCTATGGAAAGCTCGGATGCGACGAACACGAGACATGAAACGCAGACTGAAACACCACACCTACTGTGCAAGGACCTGTGGTTCTCACTTCACCCGAAGCGTAGTTAACCGCCCGTCGATCCACATCCGCAACGCCACTACGACGCAAGGCGCCACCATCCGCGGCCCACATCATACTGAGCGCGGGGAGCGAGAAATAATACATACTATAGGGTTTCAGAACGCAAAGTGACGCGTATCTGAATTGCACGAACGCACGCTTACATAGCGCGTACTGAGAACTCGACGCATCATAGTCACGCACAATCCTTATCACAATGCACGCGATATACAAGCTGGCAGCTGCTAGGTCAGCTGCTTGGCGCGTGGCAGCTACAGATGAGAACAGTCTATTAGAATCAGGGTCGGCTGGTGTATGTGGTGACAAATTGTCTAAATTATAACAATATATGGCGTTTACAAAAATGGTGAAATTCAATAACGAGGCTATTTTAAGTGACAAAATATCCATAGCAGCGGTGGCGATGGTCCACCGCACAACACATCTCCGCAGAGCACATGGCTATCGATATTCCATAACGACGCATAGCAGCATATGAAGTCCATCCCAAAGAGTGCAAATTGGAAAGCTTACTGTCGCTTTCGAGATCCACCAGTCGCTGCCCCTTCACTATCTCTAGTCTTAAGCTTGACCTGTTATTGTTCACGACCACGAAAGAGATGAGCACCATCACCTCGCGAGCACCCTCCAGACTCATACGATTTCGGGATTAGGTATAGATGTAGGTCGGGAGCTGGACTTTCAACAACACGTGCCACTACAACAGCAAACATGATGATTTGTCTCGGCAGCCTGTCCATCATGGGTCTAACTAGATCTCTAGCGGACCTTTGTACTTATGCTTATCACGATTCGGTGCATCGCATATCCTCTGGTAGTTGCCACTTATTAGGACTAGTAGATTGATCGTGTATATGAACATATGAGCATCGATCCAGCTTATCTCAGCACATTATTCGGATTCGCCGCACTTATATCTATATGTTTGTTCCGCATCAACTACTAATCTTTGGTATGGCTGCCCTTTCCAGATAGCAAATGCACTTAAGTGTCGCCTTTCCTCCTGTGGTCTGATGTCAATGTTATGCTAAGATTTTTAGTATTAACATCTGTCCCTATATGTAACAATTACCTCACAAGTTTTGACAATTTTTAGGACCTTCCTCTGACAATCAACTAAACCGGCTGATATAGAGGTCCTGAGCAATGGCGTGAGACATCACTGGCACTACAACGTACGATCGTACTGGGCCGTGCCAGAACCTCTGTAGTGCCTTTGTG
>NW_019944141.1:84921-93537 GCF_002910315.2 Salvelinus sp. IW2-2015
CCAGAATTACATATAATGATCATGGTTCAGTTGAAATTGAACACTAAATAAGACCATTACATGTTGTAATTGTTAGGATGGTTTGAGTGATTTTGAATGTTGAATTCATGGTGACTTACTATGGTTATAACTGGGTTTAGGGTTAAATATTCAACATTTAGACATGCAACCCTACCGAGTTAGGGGGTATTACAGCTGACTAAACGCCGCTAATGTGGGAGTAAGATCGTAATGTATGCTGAGAAAAACATAGGAACAATATGTACATTAACAGGAAGTTAGAAGATGATGTCACTAAGTGTATTTTTGTGTGCTCTGGGCATACAACATGCAATGATTACATTAGTTAAGATTACATGAAATACATTAGCTGGAGGTATAATTCATTTGTACATCTGACATACTATGAGGAGATAAGCGGCGGAGGATGGTAAGTCAAAAAAGACCCAAATATTGGAAAACACATGGGTATACCAAACATGTAGCTATATTTTGGATCAAAATCAGAGACGGACAATTTGGGCGAAAATAAAGTCCATGTGGAATGGACCTGATATTAGCTGCAAATCACCGTCGTGGACGTCGCACTGATGGCATGGAGAGCACGTGAAATTCCCTTTAACCTGTAGATGTTGGCTCTTTTTCAATGCAGGTATTCTAACATGAGGGTAGTGTCGTAGCGTGTGTGTCTGGTTTGGTAGTGATTGGCAAAGCCAATGCTGTTCGAAGTTGATGGCTCCAAGTTGAGTGAGAGTTGTAGAATTGATGGAAAGACGGAGACACGAAAAATGGGCAAAGCAGACCGAAACAGTTGTTAAATGAAACATCGGTTTCTTATGACGGCGGATTCATACAAACCATTAGTATTGGTTGGGAGATCACTCTGAGGGTAGGAAGTGGAAGGGCATTAGGAAAGGTAGAGTCGTCGAGTGACCAGAGTGGTTTTGGTTTGATGCGTCCTCAGAGAGCACGAGGAGAGAGCATTGTTTTTCGGAGCAGGGCACCGATAAAATGTGTTATATCTGGAGTTCGTTGGAAGAGTGAAGAAGTGTCTGCCTACTCTGTGATGCTTGCGATATGTAAGATACGCAGTGGAGAGCGATTGTGAATAAACCACTGCAGTTATGAAATTGATAAAAGAATGGCCATGTTTTCAAAGTGTGTGCCCACTGATATTTTTTGGTATTTATTAGGATCCCCATTAACATGCAAAGTATCAGAATTGTTCACTTCTCTCATTGACTTCTCAAACCCGGCTTGGTCCGCTTACAAGTTCTCTGAAGTCTCGCGTTGTTTGCGTCTCTGGGTTTAGAAACTGGTGTGGGGGAACAGGAAGTTCCGGCGCGGCGCACTCATTCTTCACAATAAAGGAACGCCAGAATTGTGCAGTCGAGACGACATTCTTGTGTCGTTTCAAATGTATTACTACTGGTAATGTATAGCACGTTTAATAAATCGAAGAACCATGTCATAACATGGCTAGGTAACAAATACGTCACGTTATCACGTTTGGTAAAAAAAAATGGGCTAAACCGCGTGAGTGAACGTGATCACTTTTTATTTTTTTTACAGTACATAGATACTCTGGGTTAGTCCTGAGTGGATGTATATCATTTCGTCAGTATTTTCGATAAATTTCGGATAAATAGAGTTTGAAAAATTGAGATTTCTGGGTTCGTTTTACATGTCGTTGTTGGTTTTGTGTAACGTTAAAATTCACGACTGGTAAAATGGCGGCTCCACTCGGTCTGCATCAACGGACTTCAGTCCAGGCAGTGAGGGTGCCGCAAGAGAGAGACCATTTTACGGTTGCACTACCATTTTGGAGGCTAAATGTAATGACTAGCAGTTTCAAACATGTGTACTAATATTGAAAATTCAGTTGTTTCTGTCTATCTATAAATGTTACTATGGTGTGAACGGAAATACTATTGGTTTTTGTCGAAATAATACAGGTGAAGACAAGGTTATTCAGGAAATAGTACATAGTGCTGCCTAAAACATACTGCAACCTTGTACTAAATGTTTTTTTGAGTCATTTATGTGAATTCAGAAATCTACTATAGATTAAGTTCTGTAGCCTAATTAAAGTGTATACTTTGTCTAATGTGAATGAATTCATGTTTTTGTTGTCAATGCTTAGCTATCAGATCTATTGAATTAGATCAGTGCTTGAATTGGGCAGAAGCTCACTGGAGCTGAGTACCAGCACCTCAAATTTCACTGCTTGAGCTCATGTTCCTCTTATAGAGAATAAAGAAAGTGCCAGAACTGTCAAGAGTAACTTTTTGTATCCGTTTCTATTTATTACTACAGACCGACTCAGATTAAGCCTGAGGCGGTAACATCAACAGTGAGGACAGACCCAACCTGCCTCTTATTGGGAATTTTCCAGTAATGTGTGCACATTATACATCTTAGAGTAGTCAGCAGAAATAAGTAACTCTATATATGTGTCTAGGTCATTAGGCACCATTAAATGCACCTGTCTTGAGAGTGGGTGTGTCTGTTTATTTTTTAAACCAATGCTATGGCTTCATGTTTACTGTTGCTATGGTTATGCCAGGAATGGAATCTATGCCCTACATTCACCTGTCTTGGGAGTGTGCATATCTGTCTATTTTTGTACCATTGCTATGAATGGAATCTATGCTCTAATGTGAACCAAGCTAAAGTTGTGCAAGCAAAAAGATAAGGGTGGCTAAATGCCAGAGGGGATGAATCATTAAACATAAAGAGGAGTCACTTATGTGTGACGTAAGGAGGAAAACTATAAAAAACGTGTATGCCAAGGCTGGAAAGACACTTGCTTCATGAACCAGCTCGGGTTCTATTACTTTTAATAAAGTCTTTTTGAACTCACAGGCTCCGGTATTTCCACGACACTCTCCTTCCACACTGAGTCAAAACCTACAGTCACTGGGTCCTGATTGTGACAGTGGAGCCCAGTTTGACTGCAGGATCCAGAGATGACATCAGTGAAGCTGGAAGACTGCAGTCAACACTGGAGCTAATGTCAACAAAAGTTAAGAATGGAGGAGAAGATTGAAATCTGTTTCTCATGGTAAGAGCAGTTTCTAAATTTGTGTTTTCATTCCAACTTCCACTGGTGATGAAAGTTCTGTAGAACTGTTTCACATGAGAAGGTAGATGTTATTTCATGCTACTGACTAGGGATACACAATATATCGGTGAACATATCAGATGTCGTAGTTTAACGCTGATGTGCAAAACGATGTCAAAGCTGATGTAAATACCTACCTATATAACGTAGGTACAGGCACGTAATGAACTTGCGTAAAATTTTGCGAACAGCATTCCTATCCTAGCCCACCATGTCTGGCTGTGTGGATCGAGCAGTTTTTGAAAGAGTAAAGAACATTTCAGCTGAGACAACTCAAAGGCAAATCCATTAAAGCCAAGAAATGGAATTATTGCCCTTGACAATCAACCGTTCTCTGTCGTGGGTGATGTTGGCTTTCGCCGACTGGTCAAGCACCGTACACCACTAACGTAAATCTACCCCATTCCGTACAAATGTGCGCAACCGCAACATTCAAACGAGGCTCAAAGAAAACTAATGGGACTGTACGCAGACATCACGATGTAACAGAGGTCATGCCTTCAAATCATCGGGGTGTGAACTACGTTTCTATTCAAGCGTTGATCGACATGGTAATGGCTCTATAGTATGGAGAAAAGCTGAAAAAACGGACACTCGTTACATCGTGACGTGTCATGCCGTAACGCAGCACGCAGTAAAGCAACTATTTCTGTCTTAACAATCTCTCTCCACCAGGTGTAGCGACTTTCTCATCATTTTAAAAACAAGAATGGACAGTGAGGGTAAGGGGGGATACCTAGTCATTTTTTTTGCGTCACATTGCATGCGATCATCATTCTCGAAGCCGCTGTTTACTTCTAAGATCACTTTAGCACCGCCCTAAAAACCTATTCAAATTCGACACAAACCTTCAAATTGTGCTTTACAATGGTATTGACATTACAGTTGCATCTGGAAGTATTACGTTTTTGGGGGCTAAAATAAGGGCAATTGTACGGACCAAGGCAATGTACGAGTTTACGTAGTTAGCACCAATACAACCAGCCTGAAAACAATAGCTAGGTTGCAACTTGTTGTTCGCCTATTGAAATTGAACTTCAGTTCTTGAAAATAAACAGTTACCAGCTACTTAACCCTGTTGCCCAAAGCTTCCGTTATAAGCAGCCAACTAGCTTCATCTGGCTAGTGAGCTCGACCGGACCGGGTTATGTGTGTGAAGCTAGCCACAATAAGGATAGCACAAAAGTGGAATTTGCTGTTTGTTTTCAAAATAAAAGTATGTCATGACAGTGATGCAAATGAATACAAATAGTAGAATTATGCCCTACCTTGACTTTGAAGGCTAACTGCAAATTCCACTATTGTGGTTAATCCTTATTGTGGCTAGTTTCACATAGATGGGTCCGACCACCATTAATCAAATAAGAACTGTCTTATAAATTGGGTTAATTTAGATGATGACACCTAGCTATTAGTTAGCTACCTGACTATAGCTACTGAAACAGATAATGTCGGTTTGCGATGTTTTGGGGAAGACATTGTTTGCACTCCATGAGTTAGCTAGCTTTTTTTATGACCGCATCATAGCATACGTATTGATGAATCGTTGACATATGAAATTGATGATTGTGTAATCAATGTGTAATAACTACGTAAAAAATGTATGACCGCGTAAAATTATTATGTGACGGGCAGTCATATTCAGGTCTGATTGGTCAACAAGCTTATTTTTGACACGCAAAGACCAACGGCATTCCATAGAAATCCTGGTTGAGAATGAAACGACTGAACAAATGAACAAGGAACAGCACAGCAAGTAAGTGAGGAAATAGGTTTTGATTATGTTTTATTGGTAATGGGGACGTATGGAAATGCCAAAAAATTAACTTTTTGGTGTGTTTGTGTAACCTTTTATTTAACTAGGCAAGTCAGTTATAACAAATTCTAATTTACAATGATGGCCTACCCCGGCCAAACCCGGACGACGCTAGGCAGTTGTGCGCCGCCCAATCACGGCCGGATGTGATACGCCAGGATTTGAACCAGGGACTGTAGTCTGGTTCAAATCTGTGCATCTCAAATCTGAGTGCGAGATGCTGTGCCTTAGACTGCTGTGTCCATGTGTGTGTGTGTGTGTGTGGTTTTAACTATTTAACTGTACTAAAATGCATAAAGGCCGCAGAAAAATGAAAATGTCAATATCGGGTATCGGTAGCTGTTTTTCTTTTGTCAAGGAAAATATCGGATATCGGTATGGGCCAAAAATGTCATATCGGTGCATCACTACTACTGACACTTGCATGGTTTGACACCAGTATTGTCAGCATTTGTTTTATTCACTTGGCGATCTGGAGTGATCAGAGAGTAGACTAAAGAAGTGAAGTGGACAAACTACCAGTGTTTTAAAGTTATATGAAATGAGTCTGTGTAGTTACTAACCCTTGTGATAGTGAGTGGAGGATGATATAGGTCATCATGTTCTTGACTTATGAGATACTTTTAGAATAGTTTTATTCCCCTTTTGCATTAGCGTGTTGGGACAGTAACCGAAAGGTTGCTGGATTGAATCCCCGAGCTGACAAGGTAAAAATGTAATTCTGCCCCTGAGCAAGGCAGTTAAGCCACTGTTCCCGGGGCACCGAAGACGTGAATGTCGATTATGGCAGCCCCCTGCACCACTCTGATTCAGAGGGGTTAGGTTAAATGCGGAAGACACATTTCAGTTGAATGCATTCAGTTGTACAATGGACTAGGTATCCCCTCTCCCATTCAGAAAAGTATTTAGACCCCTTGACTTTTTCCACGTTTTGTTACGTTACAGCCTTATTCTAAAATTGATTACATAAATAAAAGATAGAGATGTTTCTACAACTTGATTGGAGTCCACTTGTGGTAAATTCAATTGATTGGACATGATTTGGAAAGGCACACACCTGTCTATATAAGGTCCCACATTTGACAGTGCATGTCAGAGCAAAAACCAAGCCATGAGGTCGACGGGATTGTCCGTAGAGCTCCATGAAAGGAAAAATTCACAAGCTGGTAAAATGGCGGTGCCCAGTCAGTCTGCATCAACGGACTTCAGTGCAGGCAGTGCGGGTGCAGCAGAGAGAGACAATTTTTACGGTTGCAGTACTATTTTGAAGCTAAATGTAATGATTATCGGTTCTCTACATCTGTAATAACATTCAGACACAATTGTCCGTAGAGCTCCATGAAAGGATTATGTCGAGGCACAGATCTGGGGGAGGGTACCAAAACATTTCTGCAGTGTTTATTTTATTTTTTATTGAACCTTTATTTAACTAGGCAAATTGGTTAAGAACAAATTATTTTTTACAATGACGGCCTAACCCGGACTACACTGGGCCAATTGTGGGCCACTAGTTTCGGGATTAGTGGTATTGGGGTAAAGGTCATCTCAGAGATATAGCACAGTACTGAGCTCCAAAACGTTTGTATTTCAGCACATTCCTCCAGGCAATGATACAAATCAACTTTTATTTGTCACATACACATGGTTAGCAGATGTTAATGCGAGTGTAGCGAAATGCTTGGTGCGCTGTGTCTCCAGTGGGAAGTACTGGTGGTCCACCTTGGCTAAGGACGTGGGTGGGTGTTTATGCTTCCTCCTGCTCGTGCAATTGTGCCCAGTGGCAAGGCTTCCCAGGCACGCTGCCCAGAGGGGAAAGATTACAACCGCTTGACCATTCCACAACAGCCCGTGGTCGCGACCTGTCAGTGGGACTCCTAACGGATCTTTCCTCCCTCACAGGGGAACCACCAACGATCCTGGCCCTGGTGGATCGGTTTTCCTAAGTCCTGCCGTCTCCTCCCTTTGCCCGGTCCTCCTACGGCCCATAGTATCTGATCGAGGTCCCCGGTGACGGTCGACGTCACCGAAATTTCTAGGCTATCGCCGATCCACAGTTCATTTTCCATTTGGTTTGTCTTGTTTTTTTCACACCTGGTTTCAATTCCCCCATTAACGATTCAGTATTTAACCCTCTGTTTCACACATGTATGTGTGCGTGTTTGTTCTATGTTGATGACTGTATCTGACGGCTGGTATTTTGTTGCCGAGCTTTGTATGAACGCACCGTTTTATTCTTGTACCGGTATATTCACGGACCGTTGTATGTTTCTATACTGGTTGTTTTTTCGTGTATTAATACTGATGTCCACGCATCTCAACTCTCCGCGCCTGACTCCTTTTTCACCAGTTACCCAAAGCCTGACAGGAACATGAGCTCAAACAGTAGACATTTGGAAGTGCCGGTTCTCAGCTCCAGTGAGCTCCTGTCCAAGTCAAGCACTAATCTCATTTCAATGGATCAGGTAGCTAAAGCATTGACAACAAACATTAATTCATTCATATTACACAAAAGTACACACTTTAAAATTGTCTACACAAAGAAGTGCACTTAAACTAAAGTAGATTCCCAAATTCACATAAATGGCAAAAAAACCATTGTACAAGTTTAGTTTTAGCCACGACTGCATGGCCATGCACGCCTCCAACTCAATCATCAAGTTTACAGACGACACTTACAGTGGCAGGCTTGATTACAACAACGACGAGACGGCCTACAGGGAGGAGGCCCTCGGGAGTGTGGTGTCAGGAAAATAACCTCACACTCAATGTCAACAAAAAAAGGAGATGATCGTGGACTTCAGGAAAACAGCAGAGGGAGCACCCCCCTATCCATATCGACGGGACAGTAGTGGAGAGGGTGGAAAGTTTTAAGTTCCTCGGCGTAAACATCACGGACAAACTGAATTGGCCCACCCACACAGACAGCGTGGTGAAGAAGCGCCAGCAGCGCCTCTTCAACCTCAGGAGGCTGAAAAAATTTGGCTTGTCACCAAAGCACTCACAAACTTTTACAGATGCCACAATCGAAGAGCAATCCTGTCGGGCTGTAATCACCGCCTGGTACGGCAACTGCTCTCGCCCACAACCGTAAGGCTCTCCAGAGGTAGTGAGGTCTGCACCAACGCATCACCGGGGGCAAACTACCTGCCCTCCAGCACACCTACACCACCCGATGTCACAGGAAGGCCATAAAGATCATCAAGGACAACAACCACCCGAGCCACTGCCTGTTCACCCCGCTATCATCCAGGAAGGTCAGTACAGGTGCATCAAAGCAGGGACCGAGAGACTGAAAAAACAGCTTCTATCTCAAGGCCATCAGACTGTTAAAAAGCCATCACTTAACATTGAGTGGCTGCTGCCAACATACTGTCTCAACTCCAGCCACTTAAATAATGTAAAAATTATGTAAAAAAAATGTATCACTAGCCACTTTAAACAATGCCACTTCATATAATGTTTACACACCCTACATTACTCATCTCATATGTATATACTGTTACTCGATACCATCTACTGTATCTTGCCTATGCCGTTCTGTACCATCACTCATTCATATATTTTTATGTACATATTCTTTCATTCCTTTACACTTGTATAAGGTAGTTGTATAAGGTAGTTTTGTGAAATTGTTAGATTACTCGTTGGATATTACTGCATTGTTGAACTAGAAGCG
>NW_019944141.1:94562-113165 GCF_002910315.2 Salvelinus sp. IW2-2015
ACACTGTATTACATAAAGATGGCAAGAGATGCAGTAGATGATATAGAGTACAGTATAACATATGAGATGGGTAATGTAGAGGTATGTAAACATTATATTAAGTGGCATTGTTAAAGTGGCTAGTGGTACATTTTACATAATTTCATTCAATTCCCATTTTTAAAGTGGCTGGATTGAGTCAGTATGTTGGCAGCGCCGCTAAATGTTAGTGGTGTGTTTAACAGTCTGATGGCCTTGAGATAGAAGCTGTTTTTCAGTCTCTCGTCCTGCTTTGATGCACGTATACTGACCTCGCCTTCTGATGATAGCGGGTGAACAGGCAGTGGCTTGGTGGTTGTTTGTCCTTGATGATCTTTAGGCCTTCTGTGACATCGGGTGTGAGGTGTCCTGGAGGCAGGTAGTTTGCCCCGGTGATGCGTTCTGAGACCTCACTACCCTCTGGAGAGCCTTACGGTTGTGGCGGAGCAGTTGCGCTACAGCTGATACAGCCCGACAGGATGCTCTCGATTGTGCATCTGTAGAAGTTTGTGAGTGCTTTGGTGACAAGCGAATTTCTTCAGCTCCTGAGGTTGAAGAGGCGCTGCTGCGCTTCTTCACGACGCTGTCTGTGTGGGTGGACCAATTCAGTTTGTCCGTGATGTGTACACCGAGGAACTTAAAACTTTCCACCTTCTCACTACTGACCGCGTCATGTGGATAGGGGGTGCTCCCTCTGCTGTTCCTGAAGTCACAATCATCTCCTTTGTTTTGTTGACGTTGAGTGTGAGGTTATTTCCTGACACCACACTCCGAGGGCCCTCACTCCTCCCTGTAGCCGTCTCGTCGTTGTTGGTAATCAAGCCTACCACTGTAGTGTCATCCGCAAACTTGATGCATTGAGTTGGAGGCGTGCATGCCACGAGTCGTGGGTGAACAGGGAGTACAGGAGAGGGCTCAGAACGACCCTTGTGGGCCCCAGTGTTGAGGATCAGCGGGGTGGAGATGTTGTTACCTACCTCACACCTGGGGGCGCCCGTCAGGAAGTCCAGGACCAGTTGCACAGGGCGGGGTCGAGCACCAGGGTCTCGAGCTTGATGAGAGTTTGGAGGGTACTATGGTGTTAAATGCTGAGCTGTAATCGCATGAACAGCATTCTCACATGGGTATTCCTCCTGTCCAGAATGGGTTAGGCAGTGTGCAGTGTGGTTGCGATTGCGTCGTCTGTGGACCTATTGGGGGTAAGCAATTGGAGTGGGTCTAGGGTGTCCGGTAGGGTGAGGTGATATGGTCCTTGACTAGTCTTCTCAAAGCATTCATGATGACGGAAGTGAGTGCTACGGGCGGTAGTCTTTAGCTCAGTTACCTTAGCTTTCTTGGGAACAAGGAACAATGGTGGCCCTCTTGAAGCATGTGGGAACAGCAGACTGGATAAGATTGATTGAATATGTCCGTAAACACACCAGCCAGCTGGTCTGCGCATGCTCTGAGGAGCGCGGCTGGAATGCGTCTGGGCCTGCAGCTTGCGCAGGGTTAACACGTTTAAATGTTTTACTCACCTCGGCTGCAGTGAAGGAGAGCCGCAGGTTTTGGTAGGGGCCGTGTCAGTGGCACTGTATTGTCCTCAAAGCGGGCAAAAAAGTTGTTTAGCCTGTCTGGGAGCAAGACATCCTGGTCCGCGACGGGGCTGGTTTTCTTTGTAATCCGTGATTGACTGTAGACCCTCAGCATACCTCTGTGTCTGAGCTGTTGAATTGCGACTCGATTTTGTCTCTGTACTGGGACTTAGCCTGTTTGATTGCCTTGCGGAGAATAGCTACACTGTTTGTATTCGGTCATGCTTCCGGTCACCTTGCCCTGGTAAAAGCAGTGGTTCGCGCTTCAGTTTCACGCGAATGCTGCCGTCAATCCACGGTTTCTGGTTTGGGAATGTTTTTAATCGTTGCTGTGGGTACGACATCGTCAATGCACTTCCTAATGAACTCGCTCACCGAATCAGCATATTCGTCAATATTGTGTTGGACGCAATGCGGACATATTCCAATCCGCGTGATCGAAGCAGTCTTGAAGCGTGGATTCAGATTGGTCGACAGCGTTGAACAGACCTGAGCGCGGGAGCTTGTTGTTTTAGTTTCTGTTTGTAGGCTGGAATCAACAAAATGGAGTCGTGGTCAGCTTTTCCGAAAGGGGGGCGGGGAGGCCTTATATGCGTCGCGGAAATTAGTATAACAATGATCTAGGGTTTTTCCAGCCCTGGTAGCACAATCGATATGCTGATAGAATTTAGGGAGTTTTTTTTTAGATTACCTTGTTAAAATCCCAGCTACGATGAATGCAGCCTCAGGGTGTGTGGTTTCCAGTTTACAAAGAGTCAGATAAAGTTCGTTCAGGGCCATCGATGTGTCTGCTTGGGGGGAATATATACGCTGTGATTATGATTGAGAGAATTCCCTTGGTAGATAATGCGGTCGACATTTGATTGTGAGAGTTCTAGATCAGGTGAACAGAATGACTTGAGTTCCTTGTGTTGTTATGATGATCACACCACGTCTCGTTAATCAGAAGCATACCCCCGCCCCTCTTCTTACCAGAAAGATGTTTGTTTCTGTCGGCGCGATGCATGAAGAAACCAGCTGGCTGCACCGATCCGTTAGCGTCTCTTGAGTTACCATGTTTCCGTGAAGCAGAGCACGTTGCAATCCTGATGTCTCTCTGGAATGCTACCCGTGCTCGGATTTCATCAACCTTATTGTAAGAGACTGGACATTGGCGAGTAGTATGCTAGGGAGTGGAGCGCGATGTGCCGTCTCCGAAGCCTGACACGAGACGCCTCGTTTGCCCTTTTACGGCGTCGCACAGGGTCGCCGCTGGGATCAGATCATTGTATTGGGTGGAAGGCAAAACACTGGATCCGTTTCGCGGAAGTCATATTCCTGGTAGGAACGATGATGAGTTGACGTTAATCGTATATTCAGTAGTTCCTCCCGACTGTATGTAATGAAACTAAGAATTACCTGGGTACCAGTCGATGTAAGAAATAACACATAAAAAAACAAAATACTGCATATTTTCCAAGGAACGCGAAGCGAGGCGGCCATCTCTTTTCGGCGCCGGAAGAGATAGAAGCTGAGATAGAAGCTGTTACCAGTTATTAGACTTTCAATGAGAACGATGGATCTATAACTCACATTTCTACGTGTATTTGGTCAGGTCACCAAAAAAAAGTAACATATTGCAGCTTTAATTAATGCATCCACAAACATTTATTAGAAAAATAAACTGACTTGGCCTAGATGATATGTAACACGGCATTTGATTTTAAACCATTAGAAGTGGCCAACTATATGAGATTACATTTTTCTGATACATCTTTTTGTCTTTCACCTTGATGCTGAGGACCCTCTAAGGACCCTGGCAGACCCCATTTTGTAGTTCAGACAATTTACCTGGTGACTCTGTGCAGTAGAAAGATTGTCCTCTTGCTTTCAATGGTGATGTCTCTGCTGAGTTTGACCAGGCGCTCATGCTTGTCGTGTTTGGTGTCTAGCTCCTGCTGGAACACTGGCATGGTAGAAATATCTGATTAGTAGGCTATATAAGAATAGTTTGAAGATAAATACACAACGCAGAGGATGAGAGGACTAAAATTTTGAGTAGTAATGGTCAATAGGGATTGGCCATTGGCCCAGTTGTACGGCAGGGGCTTCTGATTGGTCAACCCAAGGCTAGGGTGGGGGGTTATAAATGGCATCTTGTTCCTTAGTTCTGTGGAGAAAAGCTGAGGACAGGGGAGACTGAACATCTACCTCCCAGTATTACATCTAGGATTTGTACTCCCTGAATAAACCTAGTTTTCTACCCCTGATTTGCTTTGGGGGTTGTGTTATTGAAGAATAACAGAAACTGCTAACAGCTACATCTCATTCTCTACCTACCACAACTATAATGTTATAATTAGTAGACTACATCTCATTCTACCACAACTATACATCGTATAATGTTCTTGAGTATACTACATCTCATTTCTACCACAACTATAATGTTATGATTAATAGTGAAGAGAGAGGTGAAGACAGGGGAGGGAGAAGGAGGAGTGAAGAGGAGGAGAAGGAGGAGTGGAATGGAGGTGGGAGGGAGAAGAGGAGCTGAAGAGGGGGAAGGGAGGAGGAGAGTGAAGGAGAGCGAGAGGGAAGAGGGGGAGGGAGAAGGAGAGAGAAGGAGAGGAGGAGGTGAAGAGGGGAGGGAGAAGGAGGAGTGGACTTTGGCTGAATGTAAATTCAGGTACCACAGAAATTTATCTAGTAGAGACCTTTGAATGCAGCCATCACAGGTGATGTCAGGTTAGCTCCTGTGTCGCAGTCATCTGTTTTCTGACTTGTCTTCAACTCCGAGGATACCCTTCACCTGAGTAGGGCGGCAGGTAGCCTAGTGGTTAGAGCGTTGGACTAGAAAGGTTGCAAGATCGAAACCCCGAGCTGACAAGGTAAAAATCTGCTGTTCTGCCCTGAAAAGGCAGTTAACCCACTTCCCCTGAACAAGGCAGTAACCCACTGTTCCCTGAACAAGGCAGTTAACCCACTGTTCCCTGACAAGGCAGTTAACCCACTGTTCCCCTGAACAAGGGCAGTTAACCCACTGTTCCCCTGAACAAGGCAGTTAACCCACTGTTCCCTGAACAAGGCAGTTAACCCACTGTCTCCCTGAACAAGGCAGTTAACCACACTGTTCCCTGAACAAGGCAGTTAACCACTGTTCCTCCCTGAACACAAGGCACGTTAACCCACTGTTCCCCCTAACAAGGCATGTAACCACTTTCCCCTGAACAAGGCAGTTAACCCACTGTTCCCCTGAACAAGGCAGTTAACCCACTGTTCCCCTGAACTAGGCACGTTAACCTCACTGTTCCCCTGAACAAGGCAGTTAACCCACTGTTCCCTGACAAGGCAGTTAACCACTTTCCCCTGAACAAGCAGTTAACCCACTGTTCCCCTGAACAAGGCCAGTTAACCCACTGTTCCCCTGAACAAGGCAGTTAACCCACTGTCCCCTGAACAAGGCAGTTTAACCCACTGTTCCCCTTGAAACAAGGCAGTTAACCCACTGTTCCCCTGAACAAGGCAGTTAACCACTGTTCCCCCTGAACAGGCAGCTTAACCCACTGTTCCCCTGAAACAAGGCAGTTTAACCCACTTTCCCCTGAACAGGCAGTTAACCCACTGTTCCTAGGTCGTCATTGAAAATAAGAATTTGTTCTCAACTGCCTTGCCAAGTTAAATAAAGGTTAAATTTAAAAAATTAAAAGGAGAGAGACAGGGACATTACAGATGAGACATCCATCACCTGAGGAGAGAGACAGGGACATTACAGATGAGGACGTCCTTCACCTGAGGAGAGAGACAGGGACATTACAGATGAGGACATCCTTCACCTGAGGAGAGAGACAGGACATTACAGATGAGGCGCTCCTTCACCTGCAGGAGAGGACAGGGGAGATTACAGATGAGGACATCCTTCACCTGAGGATGAGAGCACCAGGAGATTAACAGATGAGGACATCCTTCACCTGAGGAGAGAGACAGGGAGATTACAGATGAGGACATCCTTCACCTGAGGAGAGATGACAGGACATTACAGATGAGGACATCCTTCACCTGAGAGAGAGAGACAGGGACATTACAGATGAGGACACCACCTGAGATATCTACTGCAGCCCTCATCCTCCACATACAACACCCGTTCTGGCCAGTCACATTCTATTAAAGCGTCCCCAAATCACAACCACATGCCCTGGGTCACTTTTCAGTTCGCGTGCAGCTAGCGACTGGAACGAGCTGCAACAAACACTCAAACTGCGACAGTTTTATCTCAATCTCTACATTTAAAGACTCAATCATGGACACTCTTACAACAGTTGTGGCTGCTTTGAGTGATGTATTGTTGTCTTACCTTCTTGCCCTTTGTGTTGTTGTCTGTTCCCCGTAATGTTTGTTCTATGCTGTTGTGTTCTACCATTGTTGCTTCTGCTACCATGTTGTCTTGCTGCCTGTGTTGCTGCTCACCAGTGTGTTCTGCTACCATCTTGTTCTGCTGCCATGTTGTGCTGCCTACCATGTTTGTGCTACCATTTTTTCTCCTTGCCTGTTGTGTTTCTACCATGTTGTGTTGCTACCATGTTGTGTTGCTACATAGTTGTTCTGCTGCCATGTTGTGTGCTACCACTGTTGTGCTTGCTACCATGTTGTTCCTGCTGCCATGTTGTGCTGCTACCATGTTGTGCTGTGCCCATAGTTGTGTTGCTGTGACCATGTTGTGCTGCTACCATGTTGTGTTGCTACTATGTTGTGTTGCTACCATGTGTTATGCTGCCATTGTTGTTCTGCTGCCATGTTGTGTTGCTACCATGTTGTTCTGCTGCCATGTTGTGTTGCTACCATGTTGTTCTGCTGCTATGTTGTGTTTCTACCATGTTGTGTGCTACCATGTGTTGCTGCACCCATGTTGTGCTGCTACTCATTTGTGCGCTTGCCATGTTGTGCTTGCTACCATGTTGTGGCTGCCTGCCATGTTGTGTTGCTTACCATGTTGTCTGTCATGTTTTTGTTGCTACCATTGTTGTTCCAGTTTGTCATGTTGTGCTCGCCTACCATGTTGTGCTGTCTGCCAATGTCGTTGTCTACCATGTTCTGTTGTCCATGTTTGTGTTGCTACCATGTTGTCTGTCATGTTGTGTTGCTTGCCATGTTGTGTTGCTTACCTATGTTGTTCCAGTTGTGTTGCTACCATGTTGTGTTGTCATGTGTGTTGCTACCATGTTGTTGTCATGTTTGTTGCTACCATGTTGTTGTTTATGTTGTGTTGCTACCATGTTGTTGTCATGTGCTGTGTTGCTACCATGTGTTGTCCATGTTGTGTCTGCTACCATGTTGTTGCCATGTTGTGTTGCTACCATGTTGTTGCCATGTTGTTGTTGCTACCATGTTGTTGTCATTGTTGTGTTGCTACCAATGTTGCTTGTTTGTCATGTTGTGTTGCTAACCAGTTCGTTGTTCATGTTGTGTTGCTACCATGTTTGTGCTGCTTGCCAGATGTTTGGTTGTTGCTACATGTTATTGTCCATGTGTTTGCTACCATGTGGTGTCTGCATTGTTCGTGCTACCATGTTGTTGCCAATGTGTCTGTGTTGCTACCATGTTGTGCTGCTGCCATGTTGTGTTGCTACCATGTTGTTGCCATGTTGTTGTCATGTTGTGTTGCTACCATGTTGTGCTTCTGCCATGTTGTGTTGCTACCATGTTGTGCTTCTGCCATGTTGTGTTGCTACCATGTTGTTGTCATGTTGCTACCATGTTGTTGTCATGTTACCATGCTGTGTTGTCATATGTTGCTGCCATACTATGTTGTTGTCTTAGGTCTCTCTTTATGTGGTGTTGTGTTGTCTCTCTTGTGTTTTGTCCTACATTTTTATTTAATTTATTTATATTTTTAATCCCAGCTCCCGTCCCCGCAGGAGGCCATTTGCCTTTTGGTAGGTCGTCATTGTAAATGAGAATTTGTTCTTAACTGACTTGCCCAGTTAAATTAAGGTTAAATAAAATACCCTTCACCTGACGAGAAATATTACAGATGAAAGATTCATATTATATTTAAGTAATAAGGCACCTCGGGGGTTTGTGGTTTATGGCTAATATACCACGGCGAAGGACTGTTCTTAAGCACAACGCAACGTGGAGTGCCTGGATACAGCCCTTAGCTGTGGTATATTGGCCATATACACCACAACCCCCCGAGGAGCCTTATTGCTATTATAAACTGGTTACCAACGTAATTAAAAGACTAATATCCATGTTATATGGTCTGTTATAAACTGGGTGGCTCAAGCCCTGAATGCTGATTGGCTGACAGCCGTGGTATATCAGACCGCATACCACATGTATGACTAGGGTTGCAAAGGGTGGGAAACTTCTCAGAAATGTTCAATGGGAAGTTAATTCTTGGAATTTTGTTTAAATTCATCAAAAATGATAGTTTATAACAGGGAACCTTTTTCGTGGGATACACATAAGGCAATTCTAGGTCTTGTGGCATATTTTGGTTACACTATCCCCAATTCAATGGAATTGCAACCCTCTGCATGCACAGTGCATTCTTCCATCACATGTGCAGCTGATTCTCAAGATCTTGCACACGAATGAGATGCTATTGAGGCCACACTACTTCACTGTCTGAGCAAAGGACTACATGCTTTCTGGTAAGTTTTGATTACAGTGAATATATTTTATATAACATACATGATTTTTTGTTAACTAGTAAATAGTAGCCTACAGCAAAGTGGGTTTAAATAATTTATAACTTGTTAACAATTTCTGCTAGTTAGTTTGTGCTACCATGTGGGTTTTAGCTTGCTTGAGCCTGCTAACTGAGGAGTGTTAATTCACCTGTTTCCATACATGTTTCATTTTAAAACATGTATCTTACAAAAGGAGTTGTTTAATGTAACTGCTTAACTATTTTTCTGTACATGGAATTGTATTTGTTTTTTAAAAACAAATTTTCCCCTAATCTTTACAGGAAAATGCCACGGGCACTATCTGATGTGTGGAGACATTTCACTGCAGCTAATGAAGAAGGAAAAGCTTTGTACATTAGCAAATACTGTGCCAAATCATATGTGAAGAATGCAACAAAGATGCAGAATCATCTGGCCAAGTGCATAAAGTTCCCTCAGCGCTCACAACAAGTAGGGGCGGCAGGTAGCCTAGTGGTTAGAGCGTTGGACTAGTAACCGAAAGGTTGCAAGATTGAATCCCCGAGCTGACAAGGTAAAAATCTGTCATTCTGCCCCTGAACAAGGCAGTTAACCCACTGTTCCTAGGTCGTCATTGAATATAATAATTTGTTCTTAACTGACTTGCCTAGTTAAATAAAGGTGGAAAAAAATATATATTAAATGAGCTGGGATGATTTCCATCGCATCTCCCAATAATATTTTCAACATACATCTGTAAAATGATAGTCTAGAAACTAAAGCTTTGATTGTCTTCCTCTCAGGCTTCCATGTCTTCTCCCTGGACCTCCTCAATGTCCACCTCTTGTACATCAGACTTTGAGGCCTTATCTTCACTGTCACTTTCCAGCCTTGTTTAGGATGGCTCGTTGTCAGGCTCAAAAAGCCTCAAATTTGCCCGGATGGCCACCAATTTTTCAACCATTGTATTGGTCAGCCTGTTGCGTGCTTTGGTGTGGGTATTCCCAAACAAGGACCAGTTGCGCTCTGAGGCGGCTGATGTTGGTGGGATTTGGAGGATAGTGATGACACCATAGACCTTGTTGATCTCTGCACCAGACAGGATGCTCTTGCCAACATACTTGGGGTCCAACATGTACGCTGCGGCGTGTATGGGCTTCAGGCAGAAGTCTTCACGCTTTTTGATCTATTTCAGAACTGCAGTTTCCTCTGCTTGGAGCAACAGTAAAGTGGGCAGGGCAGTACGGATTTCTTCTCTTACTTATGCAAGCAGAGTCTGAACATCAGACAGGATGGCATTGTCTCCCACAATCTGTGCCATGGCTACTGCTATAGGTTTCAGGAGTTTCAGGCTGCTTACCACTCTCTCCCAAAATACATCATCCAGGAGGATCCTCTTGATGTGGCTGTCCATATCGGCAGACTGTGATATGGCCATTTCTTGGAGACTCCTTCCCCTCCAGGAGACTGTCAAACATGATGACAACACCACCCCAACGGGTGTTGCTGGGCAGCTTCAATGTGGTGCTCTTATTCTTCTCACTTTGCTTGGTGAGGTAGATTGCTGCTATTACTTGATGACCCTTCACATACCTAACCATTTCCTTGGCTCTCTTGTAGAGCGTATCCATTGTCACAAGTGCAAATACCTTTTGTGGTCCAAGGTCATTGATGACTGCCTTCAGCTCATCTGCAATGTAGAGACCGGTGTGTCTGTTGTCCCTTGTGTCTGTGCTCTTGTAGAATACTGGTTGAGGGGTGTAGATGATGTAGTTAATTATTCCTTGCCCCCGAACATTCGACCACCCATCAGAGATGATTGCAATGCAGTCTACTTTCTCTATGATTTGCTTGACCTTCACTTGAACTCTGTTGACCTCTTCATCCAGTAAATGAGTAGATAAATCATGTCTGGCTGGAGGGGTGTATGCTGGGCGAAGAACATTCAGTAATCTCTTCCAATACACATTGCCTGTGAGCATCAGAGGTGAACCAGAATACACAGCTCGAGCAAGACATTCATCAGCATTTCTCTGACTACGTTCCTCCATTGAGTCAAAAAGTCTTCTGATTCCAGGAGGACCATGAGTTGTTGCTATTGATAAGGTGTCTGATTCATCATTTTCACCTCAATTAGAAGTAGAGGGACTTTTGTCAGAGGTTGCTTTTTTTTAACCTTTCTTTAACCAGGTAGGCAAGTTGAGAAGAAGTTCTCATTTACAACTGCAACCTGGCCAAGATAAAGTAAAGCAGTTCGACACATACAACAACACAGAGTTACACATGGAGTAAAACAAACATACATTTACATTTACATTTAAGTCATTTAGCAGACGCTCTTATCCAGAGCGACTTACAAATTGGAAAGTTCATACATATTCATCCTGGTCCCCCCGTGGGGAATGAACCCACAACCCTGGCGTTGCAAGCGCCATGCTCTACCAACTGAGCCACACGGGACCATACAGTTAATAACACAGTAAAAATATATATTTACAGTGTGTGCAAATGGAGTAAGATAAGGGAGGTAAGGCAATAAGTAGGCCATAGTGGCGAAATAATTACAATTTAGCAATTAAGCACTGAAATGATAGATGTGCAGAACATGAATGTGCAAGTAGAGATACTGGGGTGCAAAGGAGAAGAAGAAAATAACAGTATGGGGGTGCGGTAGTTGGGTGGGTTATTTACTTGTTCTCAACTTACCTACCTGGTTAACATTTATTTTG
Organism: Salvelinus sp. IW2-2015; assembly: GCF_002910315.2. Lineage (NCBI taxonomy): Eukaryota > Metazoa > Chordata > Actinopteri > Salmoniformes > Salmonidae > Salvelinus > Salvelinus sp. IW2-2015. The sequence continues at coordinate 105,513 of NW_019944141.1, forward strand.
ACTGCTCTAATTACGTTGGTAACCAGTTTATAATAGCAATAAGGCACCTTGTGGGTTTGTGGTATATGGCCAATTTACCACAGCTAAGGGCTTGGGCTGTATCCAGGCACTCCGCGTTCTGTCGTGATTAAGAACAGCCCTTAGCCGTGGTATATTAGCCATATACTATTGATAAGGTATTGATATTGATATATATTAGCCATATACCACACCTCCTTGGGCCGTATTATTAAATATACCACAGCTTTCAGCATTCAGGGTTCAAACCACTAGGTTAATAATTTACATTATAAACGGTATTACAAAACATGTATTTGTACTGGTTTAATTACGTTGGTAAGCAGTTTATATTAGCAATAAGGCACCTCGGTAGTTTGTGGTATTTGACCAATATTCCACGGCTAAAGGCTGTATCCAGGCACTCCGCGTTGCGTCAGGGGTAAGAACAGCCATTAGCCGTGGTATATTGTTCATCTACCACACCCCATCGGGGCTTATTGCTTAAATATAGCGAGTGTAGGCTTTATAGAACAAACGTGATTAGCTAGCTAGCTATGTGAATTCCACATGTTGAGCTGCATTGATGCGAAATTAGGAGGCGTCTGCAGTTTTTGTCCTGTATCAAATCCAGAGCATAGCGACTTTACACATCATACATCATGTTAATAATGAATTTGGTTACCTTCCCGCTTGCTCATAGCTTCTATATTATCGTACAGGAATGTTCTTATTTTACGGTTACCTAGCTAGAAGCATTTGATTACAACCTGAAGTGACTGTTTATTTGTGATTGTGTGCAAGTTGAAGAAGCATGATACACATGTAAATCGCCTTAACCATTAGAGTTATTTTGAGTCATAAAATATATTTTCAGAAGAACAGAAGGATACGAGAAGAATACTGAAAAATCTTATACAATGTTTGCATTATTTTATATAATGTAGAATAGTAAACACAAAGCTTTGGTGTATTCTAATTTTCCGGCATTCCTAGGGGCACCCCATTATTTTGGAGCGATGCATTCTGGGAAATGTCGTTTCTTGTAGAAGAGACGTGTGTCCGTTATGATCAGGTTTTTTAATAAAAATATATTTGTCAACTTTTGTTCAAAATAGATAGGCTAGATAAGCATCATTGCCATTTGCCTATAGCCTATGTAATAAATCAGCCTATACTAACAAGATTCCCCGGCTTTGTAATACTTAGGTTCAGACTATAGAGCCCCAACATTACAGACACAGTATTAATAGGCCAGAAATAAAAGAATAATCCCTTATTTTTAGTTTTTATTTACAAATCTATTTTAGTCTACATGTCTGTTAAATAGTTAGTAGACTCACATAACAAAGCATGGACTTTGTAACCTCTATTATTGGACAGATCAGATTCTCTCCCTCTCTCTCTCTGTCTCTCTCTCTCTCTCAATTCAATTTAAGGGCTTTATTGGCATGGGAAACATATAATTACATTGAAAAAGCAAGTAAAATAGGTAATAAACAAAAGTGAAATAAACAATAAAAATAAACAGTAAACATGACACTCACAACATTTCCAAAATAATAAAGACATGTCATATGTCTATGTACTGTATTGTAATGATGTGCAAATAGTTCATGTACAAAAAGGGAAAGTAAAAACATAAATATGGGTTGTATTTACAATGGTGTTTGTTCTTCACTGGTTGCCCTTTTCTTGTGGCAACAGGTCACACATCTTGCTGCTGTGATGGCACACTGTGGTATTTCACCCAAAAGATATGGGAGTTTTTTGAAAATGGGGTTTGTTTTCGAATTCTTTGTGGGTCTGTGTAATCTGAGGGAAATGTGTGTCTCTAATATGGTCCTACATTTGGCAGGTTAGGAAGTGCAGCTCAGTCCCGAGGAAACCCGGCCAACTGTTTACGTGCCACCCGCCTGGTGCCGACTTGGAGTGCTGCTGTGCCTCCTTGTGGGCTGCACTGAACAGTGAATATAGATGCAGAGGAAGATGCCAGTTCAGTGGCACTGAACAGTGAATATAGATGCAGAGGAAGATGCCAGTTCAGTGGCACTGAGCAGTTATGGCAAAGCATTAAATCCATTTACTTTGATTTAACATGGTGCACAGAAGGCTTTCTTTTCTCTATGCCCAGTAAGCTTTCAAAATGTCAAATTATGTTATACACATTTTAATAGCGAATGTAGGCATATGCCTATAAAAACAGAGAGGAGATTTTGAGGACATAATAAGGTTATTTTTGTATTATATTAGCACACTGAGGCAGGGATGCGGGGAGAAGAACCACGTTAATCAGATGTCATGGGTCAAGTGCAAGTACAGATGATCACATGTAGCAACACCCTCAGGCACTCCAGGTAAGTACATGTACATACATGACAACGCTGTATTCTCGGGCTGTAGTCCAGAGAGGAAGAGGGAGACTCAACTCGAGGAAAACATGTGTCTCCCTCCAGCAGGTGGCGTTTTGTTGTTGTTTCACCGACCAAGCAAGGAGATTTTAAATGGATGTCAATGAGAGTTTCGAATTTGGTCAACAAAGAAATGAATGGGCTTATTTGCTACGTGAGGTTTATTTGATCGATTAGAGGTTTCTTATTGCTTAAGTTGTTACGAGTGTACTGCTATAAGTAGGACACGTGACATCCCGGCAAAAAACACATAGTTCCAGTCTGTATCACAACCGGCCGTGATCGGGAGTCCCATAGGGCTGCGCACAATTGGCCCAGCGTCGTCCGGGTTTGGACCGGGTAGGCCGTCATTGTAAATAATAATTTGTTCTTAACTGACTTGCCTAGTTAAATAAAGGTTTAAAAATATATATGTTGTCTCGTGATGGCTATGCATATTCATGATATGAGACTAGTAGCATAATATCTCTCTACATTGAATACAGGCGGTTAACGTCAAAAACCCGAATCAAATATTCAAAAATAGATTTACAATAATGAGATGTATCCACCAATTCAAAGAAAGGATAGACGGGGGCTAGACAGACTGCCGTGTCGCTTTGTGGACAACGATTGTTAGCGCGGAAGGGACAGGTATCTTGTCAGTATATCCATTATATTTGCATAGCCCAACGTTTTGTAACTAAAACGGGAGTTTCTACTGGACACATTCAGATAGGTCCCTCCCCGCTGTCTTCCGTTTAAGAAACATTTTGCTACGGAATGGCGTAATGAATAAGCCCCAGAGAGAGGGAGGGCGGAGAACACGGACGGCGCACACAGGGAAGGGTACTGAGCGAAACAGATGGTTAGTGCCTCGCTACAAAACCCCCGGAAGACTGGATTTATCGATATGCTGGGCTCGAACGCACCGACTTTCCTATTAAAGTGTAATATGAAGTAAACAACCGAATAGCTGTGATGAAATGATCGGGTCTTATGTCGTTGGTTTTCAGTTTCACTGTGTGGCGTTGTAGGCTGGGTTGGAGCTGTGTGTGTATCACATCCAAATGGATCAGTAGAAGGATGCGTGTAAACGATTGGATTTTAAGACCGTAACACGCTAACATTAGCCAACTGCACACATGGAGACTAAACACACGACTGCAGCCCTGACTACTCAGGACTTGGAGCGGGAAAGAGAAAGACAGTATTGTGAACTTTGTGGGAAACTGGAGAATCTCCTCAAGTGCGGCCGGTGTCGAAACTCGTTTTACTGCAGCAAGGCGCACCAGACGCAGCACTGGAAAACGCACAAGCTCATTTGTAAAGAATCTGTGGCGAAGTCGCAGGTTTCAAAAGAGACGCCTGCTGAACGTCAGGCACCGTCTGGGGATTGGGAGAAAGGACAGACACTACCGCAACAAAAGACCTGCGCTGCATCTCGGAGTGGAGAGACTATAATGAAAGGGTTCATAACAAACGCAGAGAGCGCGGTGTCCTCGGTCGATAAGCCAGGCTGGTCGAATAACCATACCAAACCCAACGGACAAACCACCACCCGGTCCACGACTCAGAAACTCGCCAGGGAGTACATCGTACCGTGTATGACTAAGCATGGGATATGTGTAGTTGACAACTTCCTCGGCGGGGAAACGGGGCTGGCCATCCTGGAGGACGTCAAAGTGCTGCATAAAACCGTGAAGTTTACCGACGGTCAGTTGGTCAGTCAGAAAAGTGACTCTATTAAAGACATTAGGGGAGATAAGATCACATGGATCGAGGGCCGAGAGTCCGGGTGTGAGAAGATCCGCTTCCTCATGAGCCATATGGATGATCTGGCCAGACATTGTAATGGTCAACTGGGAAACTTTACAATAAATGTAAGGACTAAAGTAAGTAGCCAGGTTAAATACATTTATAAACTTGGGTATAATCCTTGTCTTGGGCCATATTGGCCCAGCGTCATCCAGGTTTGGCCAGGGTAGGCTGTCACTGTAACTAAGGATTTGTTCTTAAGTGACTTGCCCAGTTCAATCAAGGTTAGATGTGAAATCCTATAGACAAGGCTGTGTCCCAAATGGCACCCTGTCCCCTACATTAAGCCCTATGGACCCTGGTCAAAAGCAGTCCACTAGAAAATAAGGTGACATTTGGTGTGGACTATAGGTGTGGTTACAACAGCATGACTGTGGGATTACATTTATGGATAAATGTCAGGAACATTTCTCCTGTTGAATGCTTCATATGTGATGGGGCTTTCCATAGGCCTGAGACACCATGTTACCTGTCTGTGTCTGTGGCCAGCCTGTAGATGTAATATAGTCGTAATATATTACACTTTTTCTTTGTTGTGCATTTTGCTATTTGCCTCATGGGCATGAGGGTCTCATGATACTTTGTTGACTACAAACTTTCTTTAGCGAACCGTGGGACCAACTATGTTTGTTCCCACACTGGGGACTGACTCTCTATTGGTTACACAGACTTTTGGCCTCCCATCCTATTCTAACCATCTCTCGCCGGCTTTGTGTTCATGTTACCTGATGAAATTGCTGTACAATATGATCTTGTTGCCATCTGATACACATTCAGATGTCATAAATTAGCAGTGCAGAGCTCTCCCTGTCCTCTGCTGTGCCTTGATCCTCACAAATAATCCTGATGGGCATCCGTCTGGTGTGTTCTCTAATGTTTTACAGCCTGTGTTCGTAATGGCTGCTCAGTGAAACGACCTGTCCTGATTTGTCATAAATGTCATGAGCAAGCCTTCCTTCATGAACTGGACTCTGTAAAATGGTATAGAATCAGCTTGATCCCCTCTGTCAAAGATGCTTGCACCTTCTTTTTTGATATTTTCAGTGGTATTGTTTGCAAACACGCCACCATAAAGAAAATGAGAATTAAAAACAGGTTCAGCCCCTGGTTCGACCGTGATCTGGCAGAGTTACTCCACCTCAAGAATTGCATTTGGCGAAAGGCTCGGCACACGTATACTCAGGCTGACTGGCTCTCGTTCAGGCAAATAGGAAATAAGTCCTCAGGCTATCCGGAAGACCAAAGCTAGTTACTTTAACTTCTCTAGGATAGGGGGCTGCATTTTCACATTTGGATGAAAAGCGTGCCCAGAGTAAACTGCCTCCTACTCTGTCCCAGATGCTAATATATGCATATTATTATTACTATTGGATAGACAACACTCTGAAGTTTCTAAAACTGTTTGAATCATGTCTGTGACTACAACAGAACTTATTTGGCAGGCAAAACCCTGGACAAACATTTAGAATATTTTTTTTTTGAGGTCACTCTCTTTTCAATGGGCTTTCATTGGGATTCCAGATTTCTAAGGGACCTTCCTGCAGTTCCTATCGCTTCCACTGGATGTCAACAGTCTTTAGAAATTGGTTGAGGTTTTTCCTTTGAGAAATGAAGAAGTAGCCATGTTCAGAATGAGGCTCCAGTGAAGTGTACTGTTTGTTAGAGGCGCGTGCCCAGAAAGCATGCTACACATTGTTTTCCTCCGGTATTGAACACAGATCATCCCGTCTTCAATTTTATCGATGATTTACGTAAAAAAATACCTAAAGTTGTATTACAAAAGTAGTATGAGATGTTTGGACAAAGCTTACAGGTAACTTTTGAGATATTTTGTAGTCACGTTGTGCAAGTTGGAACTGGTGTTTTTCTGGATCAAACGCGCCAAAGAAATTGACATTTTGGATATATATCGACGTATTTAATCGAACAAAAGGACCATTTGTGATGTTTATGGGACATATTGGAGGGCCAACAGAAGAAGCTCGTCAAAGGTAAGGCATGAATTATATCTTTNTGTGCGTTCCTGGTGTAACTCGGGCAGTTGTTGGCATCCTGTACCTGTCCCGCAGGTGTGATGTTCGGATGTACCGATCCTGTGCAGGTGTTGTTACAAGTGGTCTGCCACTGCGAGGATGATCAGCTGTCCACCCTGTCTCCCTGTAGCTCTGTCTTAGGCGTCTCACAGTACGGACATTGCAATTTATTGCCCTGGCCACATCTGCAGTCCTCATGCCTCCTTGCAGCATGCCTAAGGCACATTCACGCAGATGAGCAGGGACCCTGGGCATCTTTCTTTTGGTGTTTTTCAGAGTCTTTAGAAAGGCCTCTTTAGTGTCCTAAGTTTTCATAACTGTGACCTTAATATCCTACCTTCTGTAAGCTGTTAGTGTCTTAACGACTGTTCCACATGTGCATGTTCATTTATTGTTATGCTTCATTGAACAAGCATGGGAAACAGTGTTTAACCTCTTTCAGCTAGGGGGCAGAATTTTTATTTGGAAAAATAACGTTCCCAAAGTAAACAGACTATTTCTCAGGTCCAGATGCTAGAATATGCATATAATTGACAGATTAGGATAGAAAACACTCTAAAGTTTCCAAAACTGTCAAATATTGTCTGTGAGTATAACAGAACTGATTTTGCAGGCGAAAACCTGAGGAAAACCAACCCGGGAGTGCCTTTTATTTGGAAATATCCCTGTTCCATTGCCTGCCCCTCCTCCATTGTAAGCCTATCCTCCATTTAAAGGGGTATCAACCAGATTCCTTTTCCAATGGCTTCCTCAGGCTGTGACCAGGCTTTAGACATAGTTTCAAGCTTTTATTTTGAAAAATGAGCGAGATTTTTCAAAACGCGTCAGGTGTCCTTTGATTAGTTCCTGCGCGCGAGAGATGTAGCTCGACATTTTCTTCTCTGTAGTATTGAATAGGTTACCGTCCGGTTGAAATATTATCGATTATGTATGTTAAAAACAACCTGAGGATTGATTATAAAAAACGTTTGACATGTTTCTACGAATATTACGGATACTTTTTGGAATTTTCGTCCGCCTTTCAGGACCGGAACGAGCCTGTATGGTTTTCTGAATATAACGCGCAAACCAAATGGCGTTTTTTGGTTATAAAACTAATCTTTATCGAACAAAAATAACATTTATTGTGTAACTGGGAGTCTCGTGAGTGCAAACATCCGAAGATTATCAAAGGTAAGCGATTAATTTTATTGCTTTTCTGACTTTCGTGACCAAGCTAATTTGCGGCTAGATGTTCTTACTGTTTTGTCTAGTGCTTGATAAACTCACAAACGCTTGGATTGCTTTAGCTGTAAAGCATATTTTCAAAATCAAAACAAGTTAACTTCTAGTTCCTCCCAAACCCGGATCCGGGAGCACCCCCCACAGTAAAAAAGCTGACTAGCATAGCCTAGCATAGCGTCACAAGTAAATAC
>NW_019944141.1:116189-122195 GCF_002910315.2 Salvelinus sp. IW2-2015
ATACTAGCATCTAAATATCATTAAATCACAAGTCCAAGACACCAGATGAAAGATACACTTCTTGTGAATCCAGCCATCATTTCTGATTTTTAAAATGTTTTACAGGGAAGACACAATATGTAAATCTATTAGCTAACCACGTTAGCAAAAGACACCACTTTTTTTACTCCACCAGTTTTTTACTCCATCAGTAGCTATCACTAATTCGACTAAATAAAGATATATATAGCCACTAACCAATAAATAACTTCATAAGATGACAGTCTGATAACATATTTATGTATAGCATATGTTTTTTTAGAAAAATGTGCATTTTTCAGGTATAAATCAAGTTTACCATTGCAGCCACTATCACAAAACTCACAAAGCGACTAGAATAACTACAGAGAGCAACGTGTATTACCTAATTACTCATCATAAAACATTCTTAAAATAACACAGCGGTACAGCAATTGAAAGACACAGATCTTGTGAATCCAGACAATATTTCAGATTTTCTAAGTGTTTTACAGCGAAAACACAATATATCGTTATATTAGCATACCACATGAGCTAACATCACCCCAGCATTGATTCAAGGCAAAAAGAGCGATAACGTTATCACCACCAAAATATATAATTTTTTCATAACCTTCTCAGAATTCTTCAGATGACAGTCCTGTAACATCATATTACACAATGCATATAGAGTTTTGTTCGAAAATGTGCATATTTAGCATCACAAATCGTGGTTATGCAATGTAATCAGTCAAAACATGGCATGCATTCTGGCCGGCGCCATCTTGGAAAGGCCCTAAGTTTACGATTATTTATCGATTAGATTGACTAAAAAAATACAGGTTGGAGAGCTAATGAAGATGCATTAGTTATTAATGCAACCGCTGAGTTAGATTTTTAAAATTAACGTTACTAGACATACAGTGTGCGTTACAGCCAGACTAGTGCCGCAATAATGGCCGACAAATGCGTTTACATTTTTCCACATAAATACGGAATAAAATCATAAATAGCTCTTACTTTTGGACGAGCTTCATCAGAATCTTGGGCAAGTTGTCCTTTGTCCAAAAGAATCGTTGCTTTGTTGTAAAACGTCCTCTTCAACTTCAGAACTAGCAGCTAACAATAGCTACGTGGCACACACATGTCCAAATCCTCAAAGCGCAATACTACGAAAATTCCGAAAATAGCAATATACTCGCATAAACTGATATAAATCGGTTTAAAATAACTTCGTTATGATGTTTCTAACACCTATATCGAATTAAATCACAGACGGATATATCTTTAGGCCGATAACGAGAAGCTTTTTTGGACATAATTCAAACGGTTTTAGAAACTAGAGATTGTTTTCTATCCAATAGTAATAATAATATGCATATTGTACGAGCAAGAATTGAGTACGAGGCAGTTTAATTTGGAAATGTAAAAAAATAAATAGTGCTAACAGCTCCCCCTATTGACAAAAGGTTTTAAGCTTTATTTTGATGTAATACACTTGTGATTTTATGAAAGTTAAATATTTATAGTAATTTAATTTGAATTTGGCGCTCTGCAATTTCACCGGATGTTGTCGAGGTGTCCCGCTAGCGGCACTCCTTTCCCAAACTTAGACTACTGCAATGCTCTACTTGTCGGCTACCCAGATAAGGCACTTAATAAACTTCAGTTAGTGCTAAACTAGAATCTTGACAAGAACCAAAAAATMTGATCATATTACTCCAGTGCTAGCCTCTCTACACTGGTTTCCTGTTAAGGCAGGGCTGATTTCAAGGTTTTACTGCTAACCTACAAAGCATTARATGGGCTTGCTCCTACCTAACTTTCCGATTTGGTCCTGTCGTACATACCTACACGTACGCTACGGTCACAAGACGCAGGCCTCCTAACTGTCCCTAGATTTTCTAAGCAAACAACTGGAGGCAGGGCTTCCTCCTATAGAGCTCCATTTTTATGGAATGGTCTGCCTACTGTCATTACGTGGCCCTCTTTGGGTACAGCAAGCACCATCCCCCTCTCTCTGCACCATACCCCTCTCAACACCTCTCTCTCTTCCCCTAACACCCAGGCTCTGTTAGGCAGGTCATAAATTCCTAGAGAGACAATACAGGCACATTACCATAACTCTGTTTATACAAGAGTCTCAGTTGTGAGTCTTGCATCTAATTGTTGTATAAAATGAATGAGTAAAGATTCAACTATTTGTGCAAATATGTAATGTGATTATAAACTGCTTAATGAAGGAAACTCRAATTCCCTTTGGCGATTAACTAAGTCATAGGCCCYCCCCAAGAGCACAGACATTGACCTGMAGTCATGGGACAGCCCMTTTCTGCMGTTACAAATATAACCCCCACCTGAAGGATTTCCCTTTAGACCAGCTTACCTCGTTTACCYAGAMGGCTAAGGTTTGAGTAGTTACCATAAACCTGAGTATAAGCCAAGGTTGTAATGGTTGTTGAAACACAGACTATCGATACCGACAGAATAAGAGCAAATCTTTGATACTAATTACTAGTCTGCAGCTAGGAATTCTATACCATTGAATGCGAAGGCCGACAACCGTCGAAACACTATTCTATAAGAATATTTCTGAATGGGACTCTGAAGTATACATTCTAACAATGGAAGAGAGAGAGAGGGCGGACGAACTTTCCAACAGATTTCACGACGACACACTGAGCGTAAATATATATATTGATTGCAAAATATTCCCGAATGAGTGAGCGTTCATGTGCAAAGGATTGGCATTTCAATTAATATAATTATSAAGTGTGTAGTGACTCATTTGCGTACACCCACTTCCCTTTGTCCGCAAGCCGTCATATCGGCTTAGCCCACTAGGGAACCTCCCCTATCATTTCCTTGTAACCATAGCTACTGTGTTGTTTGTTAATGCATTTCTGTGATTATTTAGTTAGTTAGTAAATAAATGATTGAGATAATTGGTGTATGGATGATTCATAGTGAAGACTGGGTTCGTGCTGATAACCAACAATTTACGACGTTTGGAATGAGACTAACATGAGGTAAAGAATAATTCATTAATTAGAAGACTAATTGATCAGATATTAAAATATGCCAAAGACACGACACTATCCATGTGAGAGACGSAGACACGGTCTCGACCTTTAAGTCTTTATTGAAGACTCATCTCTTCAGTAGGTCCTATGATTGAGTGTAGTCTGGCCCAGGAGTGTGAAGGTGAACGGAAAGGTTCTGGAGCAACGAACCGTCCTGGCTGTCTCTGCCTGGCCGGTTCCCCTCWCTCCACTGGGATTCTCTGCCTCTAACCCTATTACAGGGGCTGAGTCACTGGCTTGCTGGTGCTCTTCCATGCCGTCCCTAGGAGGGGTGTGTCACTTAAGTGGGTTGAGTCACTGACGTGATCTTCCTGTCTGGGTTGGCGCCCCCCCTCTTGGGTTGTGCCTTGGCGGAGATCTTTGTGGTCTATACTCGGCCTTGTCTCAGGATGGTAAGTTGGTGGGGTTTGAAGGATATCCCTCTAGTGGTGTGGGGGCTGTGCTTTGGCAAAGTGGGTTGGGTTTTATCCTGCCTGTTTGCCCTGTCCGGGGGTATCATCGTATGGGCCACAGTGTCTCCTGACCCCTCCTCTCTCAGCCTCCAGTTTTTATGCGTGGGGGGCTAGGGTCAGTCTGTTATATCTGGAGCAAGTATTTTCTCTCTCTCTCTCTCTCTCTCTCTCTCTCTCTCTCTCTCTCTCCTTTCCTTCATCTCTCCTCTCTTGTCTCACCTGGCATGATGTAAGAAGGGCTTTATAAATACATTTGATTTGATTTGATTTCTAAACCTGTTTGTTATTGGTTGATAAATACTTGACTAAATAATCTACAAGATCAGAGTATTTTTAAATCTACCAATCGGTGCTGAAACAGAGACGAATATGGGTATATTTAGATGGCTTTCTGTCATTGATCCCTAATATTGCCCGTTGGTAAACTTCTAATTAAAGGTACACCGCACTTAAAGGGATGGCTTAAGATAAAACTACTGAAATCCCTACTGAATGAAAACTCCACAAAACAAATATTTTTTCACAGCTTTCTTTAATTGATCCCTATATTCTGAACGCGTTCTCTTGATGTGTTCTAGTCTGTCGACAAAATATGAATTAAAGGTTCACCAGATTTAAAGGGATGGCTTAAGATACATGTACTGAAAACCCTACTGAATGAAAATTCCATGAGAAAATATGTTGGGTCAGCAAGTGGGAGGGTTTTCAGCAGTTGAATGAAATGTATTCAAATCGCGCAAGGTAGCCACACCTGTAGAACACGTTACGCGACTGAATAAGGTAAGTCTGAATACCAAATACTGAGGCGTGCATAGGAAAGGTGTACATTTCCTAAGTCTGAATAAGGCCCCTAAGTGAATAATCAAATCAAGCCTTATTTATACAGCTAATTTCAGACAACATGAATGCAACACAATGTGCTTCCCAGGAAAAAAACTAAGAAAAAACAATGAAAATAAAAATGGAAATATTACTACACAACAAACTTAAGAGGATAAAAAACAAAAAAATAACAATTAAAAATAATAATTAAAAAGCTAAGCTAAAAAGGTGTGATTTAAGATCTCTTCTAAATATGTCCACAGATTATGCCCCATCAGGTTCTCTGGCTGGCTATTCCAGAGGCTGGGGGCATAATAACTAAAGGCTGCCTCTCCATGCCTCTTGGCCCCCCTCAGGTTCTCTGGCTGGCTATTCCAGAGGCTGGGAGCATAATAACTAAAGGCTGCCTCTTGGCCCCCATCAGGTTCTCTGGCAGGCTATTCCAGAGGCTGGGGGCATAGTAACTAAAGGCTGCCTCTCCATGCATCTTGGTCCTAGGCTTTGGGACAGTTAAAAGGCCAGTGCCAGAGGATGTGAGTGATCTACTGGGTACACAGGGCCTGAGGTATCTACTGGGTACACAGGGCCTGAGGGATCTACTGGGTACACAAGACCTGAGGGATCTACTGGGTACAAAGGACCTGGGGGATCTACTGGGTACACAGGACCTGAGGGATCTACTGGGTACACAGGACCTGAGTTTAAGATTCTTATATTGGTTTTTAAATCAATCCACGATTGTGCACCCCAATAAATGTCAGACATGCTTTTAAGTTATGTACCAGTAGGTCCTCAGGTCCTGTGTACCCAGTAGATCCCTCAGATCCGTGTACCCAGTAGATACCTCAGGCCTGTGTACCCAGTAGATCCCTCAGATCCTGTGTACCCAGTAGATACCTCAGGCCCTGTGTACCCAGTAGATCCCTCAGGTCTTGTGTACCCAGTAGATCCCTCAGGCCCTGTGTACCCAGTAGATCCCTCAGGCCCTGTGTACCCAGTAGATCTCTCAAGTCTTGGTGTACCCAGTAGATCCCTCAGGCCCTGTGTACCCAGTAGATCCCTCAGGGCCCTGTGTACCCAGTAGATCACTCAGGTCCTGTGTACCAGTAGGTCCCTCAGGTCCTGTGTACCCAGTAGATCCCTCAGGTCTTGTGTACCCAGTAGATCCCTCAGGTCCTGTGTACCCAGTAGATCCCTCAGGTCCTTTGTACCCAGTAGATCCCTCGGTCCTGTGTACCCAGTAGATACCTCAGGTCCTGTGTACCCAGTAGACTCTCAGTCTTTTGTACCCAGTAGATCCTCAGGTCCTGTGTACCCAGTAGATCCCTCAGGTCCTGTGTACCCAGTAGACCCCCAGGTCCTTTGTACCCAGTAGATCCCTCAGGTCCTGTGTACCCAGTTAGATCCCTCAGGTCCTGTGTACACAGTAGATCCCTCAGATCTTGTGTACCCAGTAGATCCCTCAGGTCCTGTGTACCCAGTAGATCACTCAGGTCCTGGTGTACCCAGTAAACCCTCAGGTCCTGTGTACCCAGTAGATCCCCCAGGTCCTTTTGTACCCAGTAGATCCCTCAGGTCCTGTGTCCCAGTAGATCCCTCAGGTCCTGTGTACACAGTAGATCCCTCAGATCTTGTGTACCCAGTAGATCCCT
>NW_019944141.1:122220-126317 GCF_002910315.2 Salvelinus sp. IW2-2015
TACACAGGACCTGAGGGATCTACTGGGTACACAGGACCTGAGGGATCTACTGGGTACACAGGACCTGAGGGATCTACTGGGTACACAGGACCTGATGGATCTACTAGGTACATAACATAAAACCATGTCTGACATGTATTGGGGTGCACAATCATGGATTGATTTAAAAACCAATATAAGAATCTTAACATGAATTAAAAAACGTACAGGCAGCCAGTGCCGACTTTAAACGCGGTGCAATGTGTGCTCCCCGTCTGGTCCTGGTCAGCACCTGTGCTACAGCATTCTGTATGTTTTGCAGTTGACCAATGGCTTTCTTGGGTAGACCAGACAGGAGAGCATTACTGTAGTCTGTATGTAATAAAAGCATGAATGAGTCTCTCTGCCTGAGACAGAAGCATCCGCACCTTGGCAATGTTTCCCAGGTAGTAAAAAAGCTATTTATTGCTCACATTCCTAATGTATGATTTGAAATTGCATTCAGAATCTAAAATGACAACTAGATATTTAACCTGGTGTTTTATCTTTATTGCCCGCGAATTAATATGTGCAGCCAGATTCTGTCTCTGTGCTTTGGCTCCAACAATAAGTATCTCGGTCTTGTCTTGATTTAGCTGGAGAAAGGGGTAACATATATAAACTGAACAGTACCGGACTGTCACGACTTCCGCCTAAGTCGGTCCCTCTCCTTGTCCGGACGGCGTTCAGCGGTCGAAGTCACCGGCTTTCTAGCCACCGCCGATCCACTTTTTATTTTCCATTTGTTCTGTCTTTGTCTTTCATACCTTGCTTCACTCAACCAATTACTTGGGCTCGCTATGTTGCTTTGTATTTTTGTAATTTTGAGTAAAGTACGTTGATTACTCACATCGGCTGTCCTGCGCCTGGCTCTCTACACCAGCTACACACAGGACCATTACATGAACGCAAAATCGAATCTTGTGAAACGCTACATGTGATATGTGTTTTCTCTGAGTTATGTTCACCAAGTGTGACACAACTCTTGACCGGTTAAATAGGTTCTAAACTAATTTAGATCTGGACCTGAGAGGCCAACCCACCTCTCCAGTCTGTCCAGAAGGACATCATGGTCAACAATGTTGAAGGCAGCACTTAAATCTAACAGTACAAGGATAGAGAGCTGTTTGGCATCTGTGTTGCCTCTAAGATCATTTACCACTTTAATAAGGCTGTCTCTGTGCTGTGGTGGGCACAAAAACCAGATTGGAATTTTTTCAAACATACAATTGCCACTTGATAAATAATTTAGCTGTTTGAAAAACAATTTTTCCAGAATTTTTCTTAAAAATTAAAGGTTGGAGATTGACCGAAAATTGCTAAAAGCTGAAGAATCTAGATTACTTTTCTTTAGAAGTGTCACGTCTACTCCCGCTCCCCATCTCCAGCGCTCGACGTCACCGGTCTACTAACCAGCGGTCCTGGCACCATCATTACGCACACCTGGACCTCATCATCACCTTGATTAATCTCCCTTTATTTAGCCCTCAGTCACGTTCAGTACGCTTCTCCTGTTTTGTTTACTTGCCTTCTGTCGTCATTAAACTCACTTGACTACCAGCGTATACGTTACAGAATATTATCTCACTATATGGAAGTAGCAGAAGGGAAAGACATCTCCCAGATAGTCGGTGAACAGGGACACCTACTCCGCCAACCCCACGATCAGCTGCCACAGCTGGATGTGGCTATGGGTGAGGTCCTCCACCGCCTCGAGACCGCCCAAAACTAGCAGAGGACCTCTTATCATGAGTCAACTCAGCGAGCCAGCCCCCCAGCCTACCCAGCAGTCCACCCAGGGACCTAGGCCCCCAGCCTACCCAGCATTCCGCCCAGGGACCCAGCCCCCCAGCCTACCCAGCAGTCCACCCAGGGACCCAGTCCCTCAGCCTACCCAGCATTCCACCCAGGGACCCAGCCCCTCAGCCTCCCCAGCAGTCCACCCAGGGACCCAGCCTCCAGCCTACCCAGCAGTCCGCCCAGGGAGGCAATGCCCGACTGTCCCTCCTGGACAAGTCTGACTGAACTCCATCCAAATGCCGTGGCTTCCTACTCCAGTGCTCCCCGTATTTCGTCCATCAGATGGGAGCCCCCACCACCGAGAGGTCCAAGGTTGCCACAATATTTTCCCTGCTGACCGGGAGGGCGTATGAGTGGCTACAGCCGTCTGGGAGAGAGAGGAAGAGCTGGGTTCCTATTGTGTCCCTATTGCGGCCAGGAGGGGGACCAGCTTCAGCGGTGTCCGGTGCGTCCCAACACCGGGTCCACTAGAGCAGAGGGGCGACTCCATGATCTTCCGTCTCCCAGAGTAGGCGTGAGTATTCCATCATCATCATTTTCACTGACTGGCTGTCTCTCAGGTGTTGTCTCTACTGTTCTAGTGGACTTCTCCCTGAACATCACCTCGTACCCGCTGTCCTTTCCCTTTCCGGTCCAAGCCCTGGATAATCGACCGTTGGGATCTGGCACAATCACGCACATCACAGCACCCCTCACCCTCACCGTGGGACCCATGCGCCAAGAAAACCGCTGCCAGGGACCGGCAGGGGGAGTGGGCCCAGTTCCTTCCCTGGGCGGAGTACGGCCAGAACTCACTTCGTCACTCCTCCACCGGGCCGATATCCCTGTGCGTAATGGGATATCAGCCGACCCTGGCCCCGTGAACCCCGAGCCAGACCGAAGCCCCTGCGGTGGACGAGGGGTTCCACCGCCAGAAGGAGCAGGCGGACCACCGCCGCAGTGAGGCTCCTGTGTTCCATCCTGGTGATTGCATCTGGCTCTCCACCGGGAACCTCCGCATGCCCTGCTGGAAGCTGAGCCCCCGGTCTGTGGGGCCCTTCAAGGTCCTCCGGAGGGTCAACGAGGTAACATATCACTTACAACTCCCCACCAACTACTAGATCTCATCCTCTTTTAATGTTTACCTCCACAGGCCGGTGGTTCTTGGTCTTCTGGCTGATGCCGTATCCCCACGACACCCCTCCGCCATACTACACTACACACTACCCTGCACAACATACACTACCCTGCACACTACATACTAAGCACTTCCCTGCACACTACATACTACACTACACACACTACCCTACACAACACACACTACCCTGCACACTACACACTTCCCTGCAAACTACATACTACACTACACACACTACCCTGCACACTACCCTGCACACTACACACTACCATGCACACTACACACAGCCCTGCACACTACACACAACCCTACACACTACACGCTACCCTACACACTACCCTACACACTACACGCTACCCTGCACACTACACACTACCCTACACACTACACAGATTAAACTACACACTACACACTACCCTACACACTGCACAGATTAAACTACACACTACCCTACATACTACCCTGCTCACTACACAGATTACACTACACACTCCCTGGCTCACTACACAGCAGCAGGAGCTCAGCGGTGTGACCTAAGGCTCATCCTCTGCTGAGAGTCAGAGGATGTGAACCAGCATATATTAGTGGTTTATTGTCAACAATCTGAAAAGGGGCTCATTAATAACGTTACCAAGATAATGGGATTGCTGCTATTTTACCTCTAGTTCTATTATGAGAGTGAAACGGTGTCCAATACACACACCATAGGTTACACTGGTCTCCTGTGCAGTCTGAAAAGGCGAAGGGTTTCTGGGAAGTCGGATTCCCCTGGTTGACAAGGAGATGACTGTGGGACAGAGACCAACAGAGAGCAGTGGGTCTGTTATTCTAACCTCGTAATACGGGGGGAGACAGAGCAGTGTTATTGTAACCTTGATAACTTCTAACCCTATCCTTAGCCCTCTTCGCTATCATGACTGCACAAATAAAAAAATATCTGATGTTGATTTTGAGAAATGCAGGTGCTTTGCTTTGGGACTACTTGTGGTTGGACACAGTGTATTTAAACTCAATGCAGGAGACCACTGAGACTGGGTCCACACAGGGTTGTAGACAGACAAACCATACCCAGGGAGAACTCAGACCGACCGTGCCCAGGGAGAACTCAGACCGACCGTGCCCAGGGAGAACTCAGACCGACCGTGCCCAGGGAGAACTCAGA
>NW_019944141.1:127092-131228 GCF_002910315.2 Salvelinus sp. IW2-2015
CAGAGAGATGATTCCATCCTCTCCACTGTCCTCATCGCACACATCTCCACTCTCCTCTGCATACACCATCTCTACTGTACACACCCTCTCCACAGTCTAACATCCCCTATTGTCTCAACCGCTCCTCCACTTGTCCTCACCCTCTCCACAACCTCCCCACTGTCCTTAACCTTTCCTCCTCACCATCTCCACTCTCTCACCCTCTCCACTGTCCTCAACCCTCGTCCACAACCTCCACCAACTTGCCTAACCTTCTCTCTCTACCATCTCCACTCTCCTCAACAATCTCCACTCGACCTCACATCTCCACTGTCCTCACCTTCTTCCACTGTCCTCCACCTTCTCACTGTCCTCACCTTCTCCACTGTCCTCACCTTCTACAACTCCCAATGATCTATCCTGTCCTCCTCACACTCCCCATCATCCTCCACCCTCTCCGCTGTCCACAATCTCCTCCAATGTCCTACAAATCCCCATCCTCATCCTCTCCACTGTCCTCATTAACATCTCTACTGTCCTAAACATCTCCTCTGTACTCACCTCTCCACTGTCCTCAACCTCCCGACTGTCCTACACCTCCCCTCTCACCTCTCTCCACTGTCTCAACCTCCCCACTGTCCTCACCTGCCCTCGCTCACCCTCTCCAAAGTGTTCTCAGCATCTCCACTGTTCTTAACTCTCTCCACTGTCCTCACCCGCCCCTATCACCCATCTCCACTGTCCTACCCTCCCTCCTCACCCACTCAAGTGTTCTCAGCATTTCCACTGTCTTCACCTTCCTCATCCACTGTCTTCACCTCTCCACTGTCCCACTCCCACACCTCTCCACTGTCCTCCACCTACGCTCATCCTAGCCCCACTGTCCTCACACCTTTACCACTGTCTCAATCTCCCCACTGTCCTTACCCTCCTATCTCACCTCTCAAAAACCTCACTCACCCTCATCCACTGTCCTCACCCTGCCCTCCTCACCATCTCTAATGCCTCACCATATCTCTCCTCACTCTCCTCATCTCATCATACAATCATCAATGCATAATTATCTATAAAAGCCCTTCTATACATCAGCTTATGTCACAAAGATGGTTGTACAGAACCGCAGACCTAAAAACCCCAAACCCAAGTCAAGCAATGCTAGGTGGTGGAGAAGCACTGGTGGCTTAGGAAAATCTTCCCTAGAAAGGCCAGAACCTAGGAAGAAAACTAAGAGACGAACCAAGTCGATGAGCGGTGCCAGTCCTCTTCTGGACGTGCGGAGGTGGAGATGATAACAGAACATTGGCCAAGAATGTTCAGAATTTCATAAAATACCGAGCATGGTCACAAATTATACATAATGCACATGACTAGAGTTTGTCAGGATGTCAGCAAGTTCAGCACCAGGAGTAAATGTCAGTTAGGGCTTTTCATAGCCGACAATTCACGCAGTATACTCTGACCGCACTCCTGAATGTCTCTAGGAGTAGTGAAAAACAGCAGGTCTGTGGACAGGTTAGCACGTCCGGTGGACAGGTCAGGGGCTATTCCACTAGCCGAGGCAGAAGCAGTATTGAAAACTGGTTAGCAGCAGGCAAAACAAGGGTGGAAATGGGACGAAGCAAGGAAGTATATGCCACGGTAGTCCTGAGGCATGGTCCTAGGCTCAGGTCCTCCGAGACGAAAGCAAGGAAGAATGAAAAGAGAGAAATTAAGCAGCAAACTTAAATTCACACAGGAAAACACCGGATTAAGACAGGAGAAGTACTCCAGATATAACAGACCTGACCCTAGCCCCGCCGACACATAAAACTAATGCAGACATACAACTGGAGGCTGAAGACAGGAGCCGCGGGAGACACTTGTGCCCCATCCGATATATCCCGCCGCAGGGCCAAACTGGCAGGATATAACCCCACCCACTTTGCCAAAGAAGCACTGCCCCCACACCCACTGAGGGATATCTCCAACCACGCAACTTACCATCCTGAGACAAGGCCAAGTAAAGCCCACAAAGATTCTCCCCACGAGCACAACCCAAGGGGAGGGCTCCAACCCACAGGAAGATTCCATGTCAGTGACTCAACCCACTCAAGTGCGCTCTATCTTCTTTCTGGGAACATATTGATTGTGCAATACATATCATGTATATTATATCTTACGCTCAGTGTGATCGTCGTGATCGCTTTTGGAAAAAGTTTGCTACCCGCCCTCTCTCTCTCTCTTTCCTGTGTTTAGAGAATGGATACTCAGAGTCCCATTCAGAAATATTCTTTGAAATTATAGAAAATTAGGTGTTGTCGTCCGTTGTTCGCCTTCGCACTTCAATGGGTAATAGATTCCTAGCTGCAGACTATGTAATTAGTATCAAAATGTTTGCTCTTATTCTGTCGGTATCGAATAGTCGTGTTTCCACACACCATTCATTACAACCTTGGCTTATACTCAGGTTTATGGTAACTACTCAAACCTTAGCCATCTTGGTAAACGAGGTAAGCTGGTCTAAAGGGAAATCCTTCAGGTGGGGGTTATATTTGTAACKGCAGAAAAGGGCTGTCCCATGACTACAGGTCAATGTCTGTGCTCTTGGGGTGGGCCTATGACTTAGTTAATCGCCAAAGGGAATTKGAGTTTCCTTCATTAAGCAGTTTATAATCACATTACATATTTGCACAAATAGTTGAATCTTTACTCATTCATTTTATACAACAATTAGATGCAAGCCTCACAACTGAGACTCTTGTATAAACAGAGTTATGGTAATGTGCCTGTATTGTCTCTCATGAGTTTCACAAACATTAAACGAAATGGACCGGTCGTAACTGGATTCTCCCACGACCGTGTACACATTCTCCAAAACATGGACATTGTTCAGTTCTCAAGTTCTGTGATGTGGAAGAGGTTCCTTTGTCCTCCTGTGAAACTTTCTCTTTCTATACTGTCTGGCCATGAGGAGAGAGACTCCTCTAGGAATGTATGACCTGCCTAACAGAGCCTGGGTGTCGGGGGAAGAGAGAGGGGTGGTGAGAGAGAGAGGGGTATGGTGCAGAGAGAGGGGGATGGTGCTTGCTGTACCCAAAGAGGGCCACGTCATTCCATAAAAATGGGGAAAGCCCTGCCTCCAGGGAAAGCCCTACCTCCAGCTGTTTGCTTAGAAATTCTAGGGACAATAAGGAGGCCTGCATCTTGTGACCGTAGAGTACGTGTAGGTATGTACGGCAGGACCAAACTGGAGAGATAGGTAGGAGCAAGCCCATGTAATGCTTTGTAGGTTAGCAGAAAAACCTTGAAATCAGCCCTTGCCTTAACAGGAAGCCAGTGTAGAGAGGCTAGCACTGGAGTAATATGATCAAATTTTTCGGTTCTAGTCAAGATTCTAGCAGCTGTGTTCAGCACTAACTGAAGTTTATTTATTGCTTTATCCGGGTTGCCGGAAAGTAGAGCATTGCAGTAGTCTAACCTAGAAGTGACAAAAGCATGGATACATTTTTCTGCATCATTTTTTAACTGAAAGTTGCTGATTTTTGCGATGTTACGTAGATGAAAAAAGCTGTCCTTGAAACAGTCTTGATATGTTCGTCAACAGAGAGATCAGAGTCCAGAGTAACGCCGAGGTCCTTCACAGTTTTATTTGAGACGACTGTACAACCATCAAGATTCATTGTCAGATTCAACAGAAGATCTCTTTGTTTCTTGGGACGTAGAACAAGCATCTCTGTTTTGTCAGAGTTTAAAAGTAGAACATTTGCCGCATCCACTTCCTTATGTCTGAAACACAGGCTTCCAGGGACGGCAAATCTGGGGCTTCACCATGTTTCATCGAAATTTACAGTGCTTCTAGACCGTAGTGCTGATTATTTGAACCATCGAATCACGCACATTACTTTTGGAGAGATATTGGGAAACCCAAATTGGATCTACACACAGGAACAGTTCTGCCTGGTTTAGATCTTATATTCTGTCAGAAAATATCAGTTATTGTTTCTCTGTGGCATGGTTTTGTACCTCCTGACAAATTAAACTAGTAAATGTCGGAGTTCTCCACGGTACCGTTTTAGAGACACCAATTGCGTTTTCACTATATATTATATAAATCGCTCTTGGGATGGTCATTCAAAACATAATGTTAACTTTCACTGCTATGTGGATGACACCACAGC
>NW_019944141.1:131689-142256 GCF_002910315.2 Salvelinus sp. IW2-2015
CATGACATACACTGTCCTCACTGTATGTTGCGCTTGGTGACCTCTGACTGTTTTATCCTAACATCGTTGGTGCCGACGTGGATAACAATATCTCTATACTCTCTACACTCGCCAGTTTTAGCTTTAGCCAGCACCATCTTCAGATTAGCCTTAACGTCGGTAGCCCTGCCCCCTGGTAAACAGTGTATGATCGCTGGATGATTCGTTTTAAGTCAATACTGCGGGTAATGGAGTGGCCAATGACTAGGGTGTTCAACTTGTCAGAGCTATAGGTGGGAGGCTTCAGCGTTTCAGACGCCGTAACGGGAGGAGGAGAGACCAGAGAAGGCTCGGCCTCTGACTCCGACTCGCTGCTTAATGGGGAGAACCGGTTGAACGTTTCTGTCGGCTGAATGAGCGACACCGGTTGAGCATTCCWACAGCATTTCCCTCCAGAAGCCATGAGAAAGTTGTCCGGCTGCGGGGACTGTGCGGGGGGATTTATACTAACGTTACTATCTGTACTTACTGGTGGCACAGACGCTGTTTCWTCCTTTCCTACACWGAAATTACCCTTGCCTAACAATTGCATCTGAAGCTGGGCTTGCAACACAGCTATCCTCGCCGCAAGGCGATCGTTCTCCTGTATATTATGAGTATTAATGTCATATTAATGTTACTACTTAGCTTATGCTGGTGGATCCCTGACGAACCACGTCCAGATAAAACGTCCGGGGTGAAAAATGTAAATGAAAAAAGTTGAGCGAGGGAAAAACTAAAAATATAAACGTAAWTAAAAAGTAAAAACCGTAAAGTTGGCAGGTAGCAGAGTAAGGTTAGCAACAAACCGCACAGCAACACGTAAAAAAGTCCACTGTCCTCACCCTCCTCACCCTCTCCACCATCCTCATCAGATCTACTGTCCTCCCTCTCCACTGTCCTCACCCTGTCRACTGTCCTCACCATCTCCACTGTCCTCACACTCTCCTCCTCCTCTCCTCCTCCCCACTGTCCTCACCAATGTCCTTATGCTCCCCTCCTCATCCTCTCCACTGTCCTCCCTCACAATCTCCTCTGTCCTCACCCTCCCCACTGTCCTCACCTTCTCCACTGTCTTCAACCTCCCCTTCTCACCCTCTCCAATGTCCTTTCCATCTCCACTGTCCTCCCTCACCATCTCTACTTTCCTTCCTACCATCTCCTGGTCCTCAACCGCTCCCCTCCTCACAGCGCTGGTTACCCTCTTCGCACTGTCCTCACACTCTCCCACTGTCTCATCAACTCTCCACTGTCCTCACACTCCTCCACTGTCCCAATGTCTCCACCAATCCTCACCCTCCCCTCCTCACCCTCTCCACTGTCCTCATCCTCTCTACTTTCCTCCTCACCACCTCCTGTCCTCACCCTCCCCTCCTCACCCTCTCCACTATCCTCACCCTCTCACTGTCCTCACACTGCCCTCCTCATCTTCTCCACTGTCCACACCTTCTCTACGGTCCTCACACTCTCCACTGTTCCTCCCCACGTCCTCCACACTTCTCCCCTGACTCTCTCCACTTATCCTCACCCTCTTCCACTTTCCTCACCCTCTCTCACACTGTCCTTCATCCTCTCATGTCCTCACCCTCTCGTCACCTGTCCCTATCATCTCCCACTGTCCTTCACTCATCTCCACTTGTCCATCCACCAAATAAGTGTCCACCACTGGGATAGAAAGTGCGACCCTCGAAGCGGAGTTCCACGTCTTACCCACACAGTATTCCCTAAGCACAACGTCCTAGCAAAACCCATGCCTACTTCATGGTAATAGAGCTCACTTATCGCCCCTAATTGCCTAATCTCTGACGTCCTGCTTAACTTCACAGTGGATCTTGAGCGATCCCTCTGAGGAGAGGAGACACTTGCTCCAGCGCCAAATCTGCCCATGCTTGCCTCTTTGGCACAGGAACAAGGGGTGTGTGTGTGTGTGTTGTGTGTGTGTGTGTGGTGTGTGTGTGTGTGTGTGTGTGTGTGTGTGTGTGTGTGCGCGCAGACGTGCCCGGCGGGCTGGTCAACTAGCTGTAGAGCATCTGAAAGGCCTTATTTAACCCACTGTCTGTCTGACAGGCGGACAAAGAGAGGGAGGGAGAGATTGAGAGAGATGGATAGTGAGCAATGAAGGGCAAAGGGCAAAGCAGGGAGGAGAGGAGAGGAAGAGCAAGAAGAAGAGAGGAGAGGAAGAACGGGGAGGAGAGGAAGAACAGAGAAGAGGAGGAAGAACAGAGAAGAGAGGAAGAACGAGAAGAAGGAGGAAGAACAGGGAGGAGAGGAAGAACAGAGAAGAGAGGAAAAACAGGGAGGAGAGAAAGAACAGGGAGGAGAAGAGAGGAGAAAGAGAAGAGAGGAAGAACAGGGAGGAGAAGAGAGGAAGAACAGAGAAGAGAGGAAGAACAGGGGAGAGAGCAAGAACAGGGATGAGAGAAAGACAGGGATGAGAGAAAGAACAGGGATGAGAGAAAGAACAGGGATGAGAGAAAGAACAGGGATGAGAGAGAAGAACAGGGAGGAGAAGAGAGGAAGAACAGAGAGGAGAGGAAAGGAAAGAGAGGAGAGGAAAGGAAGAGAGGAGAGGAAGGGAGGAAGAGGAGGAGGAGATGAGAGGAGAGGGGGAGGAGAGGGAGGAGATAATAGAGGGGAGAAGAGAGGGAGAGAGTGCTGTTAGCTGGTTGAGCTCATGTGTCAGGGTCATATTGGTTATTTCTAGCCTGCCCTTGTGAGACAAAGGTATGACTGGCCCATGGGTTGTGCTTTTTGTGTGTGTGTGTGTGTGTGTGTGTGTGTGTGTGTGTGTGTGTGTGTGTGTGTGTGTGTGTGTGTGTGTGTGTGTGTGTGTGTGTGTGTGTGCGCGTAGTGGTCGTGGTGTTAGACAGTGGTCCGTTGGGGGTGTACTGTGAGGCTTGTGGCCATGGGGTGTGTGTGTGTGTGTGTGTGTGTGTGTGTGTGTGTGTGTGTGTGTGTGTGCACGTCGAGCCCCATAGTTGTGATTCACAGTGACACCAGTGCTTGTCATGTGAGGACAGCAGGCTGGGCTGGTGAGACTTGATGTTCAGTTTCTCTGTCGTCTGGTTTGAGTTTAGGAGGTCGTGCTGAGAGAGAAAGGCTTTTGACACACCTTGACTGGCTCAGCCTGGGGCCAAGGACCTCTTTTGTAGACTGGTTCAGCCTGGCACCCAGACCCTCTTTAGAAGACTGGTTCCAGCCTGGCACCCAGACCCTCTTTTGAAGACTGGTTCAGCCTGGCCCCAGACCCTCTTTTAAAGACCAGGGGTTCTGTTTTCAAAACTAAGGGAGAGAGGGGGAGGGAAGGACAATGTGCTCTAGTGTGTGTGTGGGGGGGGGGGGTCTTCAGGGTCTTCCAGTAACCCAGATTAACTCTGATGAATGGGGGTCTCCACCTCTGAAATGGCACAGATCAACCAAATGGTGCATCTGCCTGTGTCTCGTGCATAGAACCTCCATATCCTAGCAACACATAGAACCTCCATATCCTAGCAACACATAGAACCCTCCAGATCCTAGCAACACACAGAACCCTCCAGATCCTAGCAACACACAGAACCTCCAGACCCTAGTAACACACAGAACCTCCAGATCCTAGCAACACACAGAACCTCCAGGCCCTAGCAACACACAGAACCTCCAGGCCCTAGCACAACCACAGAACCTCCAGATCCAAACAACACACAGAACCTCCAGATCCTAGCAACACATATAACCTCCAGATCCTAGCAACACACAGAACATCCAGGCCCTAGTAACACACAGAACCTCCAGATCCTAGCAACACACATAACCTCCAGATCCTAGCAACACACAGAACCTCCAGGCCCTAGCAACACACAAGAACCTCCAGATCCTAGCAACACACAGAACCTCCAGGCCCTAGCAACACACAGAACCTCCAGATCCTAGCAACACACAGAACCTCCAGATCCTAACAACACACAGAACCTCCAGATCCTAGCAACAACACAGAACCTCCAAATCCTAGCAACAGACAGACCGCTCCAAGATGCCTAGCAACACACAGAACCTCCAGATCCTAGCAACACACTATGGTACAGTGATTGCCTTGGGAAGCATCTCTTCTCCCCCCTCTCTCTCTCTCTCTCTCTGATCTCTCTAGGACAGAGAAAATATTTATCCTTCTTAACACCTCTATCACACATAACATTCCCTCTTAGACACTGCAGTGGTTCCCTTCCAGAATCACCAGCTGGACAAACTCTGGTCTTAGGGAGGGAGACTGACTGATACGACTGTTAAAAATACTAGTCTCTGGCTATTGGACCATTTCATTAACCTGGAACCAATTTGTTACTGGGCATGTGTGTTAGATATAGCAATACCAAGTACCCTGCATGACATGTGGTTTGCCTTGGGGCTGGATGACCGAGAAGCATCAAGACCAGACACCATTAGACCTGATTCAGGCCAGCAGAGGGGGAAACAATGGGGACTCTCAGTGATACACAGACTTCCAGAAGAAAAGGTTTTACGCTACGTTTTACACTGTGCTAAGCTAATACTATATGCTACGCTACGTTTTACACTGTGCTAAGCTAATACTATATGCTATGTTTTACACTGTGCTAAGCTAATACTATATGCTACGTTTTACACTGTGCTAAGCTAATACTATATGCTACACTGCGTTTTACACTGTGCTAAGCTAATACTATATGCTACGCTACGTTTTACACTGTGCTAAGCTAGAGCTAAGCTAATACTATATGCTACGCTCTGCTACCTCTACACTAAAACAGAGTTTCCCTAATTCTGTCTTAGGGACTCCAAGGGGTGCACGTTTAGTTMTTTTTGCCCCAGCATTACAGCCGATTAAAATAATTAAAGCTTGATAATGAATTGATTATTTGAATCAGGTGTGTACCCGTTGGAGTCCCCAGGACCGAGTTTGGGAAACGCTTCACTAAGTGAAAAACAGAACTATTCTCTGGATGACTGAAGGCAAGAGAATAGAGGAGTGTTGCTTGTTTAAAATAAATACCTCAAGTGAAAAAAAAWTCCTAAAAATGAACATAAGGCTGAACATTTTAGTAACCAGCAAGGTTCTCCAGAGAAAGAGATGGGAACCTGGACTAGCAGACACAATCATTATCTCTAATTTAACTTCAGACTTAAAAAAACATTTATATGTTCACCCTTACAAGCTTCTTCTGCAGACTTCTATTTCTGCTTAAGGGTTATTGTCTAGGGTGTAATTTATCCCTAGACTACAAATCTTTGGCAGCCCACAGTTATAGCTATGATATGTGGAGTGGATAGGGACAGACCTATAAGCTGTCTGTCTGGCATAGGCCTCAAAAAAACAAAAAAAACACTGGTCTACAAATAGCATGATGTGTTTAGGTTTCAAAATGACAGGAGGGACAACAAGGCTATGGAAGTGGAGAATTACAACAGCCTACATCTCATGCTATACAAGACACACAGCAGGAATGCATAGTAGGCTTACATGTTAGAATGAAAGTAACAAATCTCAACTATCTGGTAGAATCAATTAGAAAGTCTCGTTGTTTACAATGGGGGTTCCTCAGGGATCAGTCTTAGGACCTTCACTCTATAACTAATACTGAACAAAAAAATGTAAAACGCAACATGTAAAGTTCTGGTCCCATGTTTCATGAGCTGAAATAAAAGATCCCAGACATTTTCCAAACACCAAAAAAGTATATTTATCTTACACTTTCTGAAAATAAAAACGTGTTTACATCCCTGTTAGTGAGCATTTCTCCTTTGCAAAGATAATCAAACCACCTGAATGGTGTGGCATATCAAGAAGCAGATTAAAACAGCATGATTACACAGGTGCACCTTCTGCTGGGGGAAAATAAAAGGCCATTAATATGTGCAGTTTGGTCAGACAACACAATGCCACAGATGTCTCATGTTTTGAGGGAGAGTTCAATTGGCATGCTGACTGCTGGAATGTCCACCAGAGCTATTGCCAGAAAATTAAAAATTCATTTCTCTACCATAAGCCACCTCCACGTCAGCCCAGGACCAACACATCCGGCTTCTTCAACTGCGGGATCATCTGAGACAGCTGACGAAACTGTGGGTTTTGTACAACCAAATAATTTCCGCACAAACTGTCAGAAACCGTCTCAGGGAAGCTCATCTGCGTGCTCGTCGTCCTCACCAGGGGTCTTGACATGACTGCAGTTTCGGCGTCGTAACCGACTTCAGTGGGAAAATGCTCGCCATCGATGGCTACCGGCACGCTGGGAAAAGTTCTCTTCCCGGTTGAATAACTGTTTCAACTGTACCAGGCAGATGGCAGACAGCGAGTATGGCGTCATGTGTGGGCGAGTGGTTTGCTGATCTCTACGTTGAGAACAGAGTGCCCCATGATGGCGGTGGGGTACGGTCAGGCATAAACTACAGACAACGAACACAATTGCATTTTAAATCGATGACAATTGGAATGCACAGAGATCGAAGGCCCATTGACGTGCCAGTCATCCAACACCATCACCTCATGTTTCAGCGCGGCTCCACGTTGCAAGGTCCTGGACACAATTCCTGGAAGCTTAAAATGTCCCAGTTCTTCCATGGACTGCATTCTCACCAGACATGTCATCATGTCACCATTGAGCATGTTTGGGATGCTCTGGATTGACGTGTACGACAGCGTGTTCCAGTTCCTGACAATATCCAGTAACTTCGTAAAGCCATTGAAGAGGAGTGGGACAACATTCCACAGGCCACAATCAACAGCCTGATCAACTCTATGTGAATGAGATGCGTCTCGCTGCATGAGGCAAATGGTGGTCACACCAGATACGGACTGGTTTTTCTGATCCACGCCCCTACCTATTACGCTTCAGGTAAGACCCAAGTGCAGACTGTGTTGAAGTAACCATGTTAATTACAGTAACAAGGGCAGGCAAACGACAGGTCAATGCAGGCAGGGGTCGATAATCAAGAGATGTTAGGGTAAGGCAGGCTCAGGGGAAGGCAGAGTTGTCAGGCAGGCGGGCTCAGAGTCAGGACAGGCAAGGGTCAAAACCAGGAGGGCGAAGAAAAAGAGCGACTGGGGGAAAAGCAGGAGCTGAGAAAAAAGCAGCTGGTTGACTTGAACAAACAAGACGAACAGGCAACAGACAGACAACACAGGTATAAATACACAGGGGATAAATGGCGAAGATGGGCGACACCTGGAGGAGGGTGGAGACAATCTCAAGGACAGGTGAAACTGGAGGAGGGTGGAGACAATCACAAGGACAGGTGAAACTGGAGGAGGGTGGAGACAATCACAAGGACAGGTGAAACAGATCAGGGCGTGACACTACCTTTTTTCTTTTTAAGGTATCTGTGACCAACAGATACACATCTGTATCCGCAGTCATGTGAAATCCATAGATTAGGACGTCATGAATTTATTTAAATTGACTGATTTCCTCATTTGACTGATTTCCTCATATGAACAGTAACTCAGTAAAATCATTGACATTGTTGCGTTTACGGTTTAGTTCAGCTATAAATGCCATTCCACGTGATGTGTATATACAACTGTATGCAGATGCTGCAACTTTTTGTTCMTAAAACACGTGAGAAAACACCACCAAAATCAGCAACAGGATATTTATTTCTTACAGAGCATTGCAGAAAGCAGAGTAGTATTAATAATAGCTTATAACATTTCATATTCATTTCATTACAGTTTCAAGTAATAATACATTTAAGCTGTATTTAAAAATCGGGACCATTGAATCAAACGTGTACTTTAACTATATAACGGAATAAGCGAGAAAGTCAAACAAACCAAGATAGTAAAGAATATCCACCTTTTCCATTTGGATTATCCTATGAAAAGCCCTCAGTAATAATAGACCCTTTTCATATTGTCAAATACAGTAGTTTACTCCGACCTTAACAGCACCATTTTTCATTGGGATTACAAACGCACATCGAATCACGTCTTAATGATCTCTTAAACTACAAAATACAGATGTCTTGTCATGTGACTTTACAAATATAAAGTGTTGTTTCTTAAATGGTGACTTTCTAACAGTCTTGGTGGTGGTGGCGGTGGTGGTGGTGATGGGGTCAAGTTATTTACCTGCCCTGAGCCCTATACAGCTTCAGTACTGAAAACATGACATATTGAAACACCTGTACAGGTCATCAAGAAGACCCTACGTACACATGTAGTTAGAGGTTGGCTTAAGGTTCTTGTTTTTGCACATGCAGTTTTTTCACATTGTTTTTTATTATTATTTATCATCAATATTATCATTTTTTTTTTTATTACAGCTTTTTAAAGCTACAATCTAAGTTGATGAGGCATTTCTATTCTTCAAGAATCAGTGCCTTCAGAAAGTTTTCATACCCCTTGACTTATTCCACATTTTGTTATGTTACAGCCTGAATTCAAATGGATTAAATATATCATTTGTCTCACCCATCTAAACACAATACCCCATAAAAACATAAATAAAATAAAAAAATGTTTGCACATTTATTGAAAATGAAATACAGACATATCTAATTTACATAAGTATTCACACCGCTGAGTCAATACATATTAGAATCACTTTTGGCAGCGATTASAGCTGTGAGTCTTTCTGGGTAAGTCTCTAAGAGCTTTGAGTCTTTCAGAGCTTTGCACACATGGATTGTGCAAAAATTACCCATTTATTATTTTCAAAATTCTCTGTCAAATTGGTTATTGATCATTGCTAGACAGCCATTTTCAAGTTTTGCCATAGATTTTCAAGTAGATTAAAGTCAAAACTGTAACTTGGCCACTCAGGAACATTCACCGTCGTCTTGGTAAGCAACTCCAGTGTATATTTGACCTTGTGTTTTAGGTTATTGTCCTGCTGAAAGGTGAATTAATCTCCCAGTGTCTGTTGGAAAGAAGAATGAACCAGGTTTTCCTCAAGGATTTTGCCTGCGCTTATCTCTATTCCGTTTATTTTTATCCTGAAAAACTCCCTAGTCCTTGCCGATGACAAGTATACCCATAACATGCTGCAGCCACCAACATGCTTGAAAATATGACGAGTGGTACTCAGTGATGTGTTGGATTTGCCCCAAACATAACACATTGTATTCAGGACAAAGTTAAATTTTTTGCAGTTTTACTTTAATGCCTTATTGCAAACAGGATGCATGTTTTGGAATATTTTTATACTGTACAGGCTTCCTACTATTCACTCTGTCATTTAGGTTAGTATTGTGGAGTAACTACAATGTTGTTGATCCATCCTCAGWTTTCACCTATCACAGCCATTAAACTCTGTAACTGTTTTAAAGTCACCATTGGCCTCATGGTGAAAATCCCTGAGTGGTTTCCTTCCTCTCCGGCAACTGAGTTAGGCAGGACGCCTGTATCTRTGTAGTGACTGGGTGTACTGATACACCATCCAATGTGTAATTAATAACTTCACCAGCTCAAGGCTTTTCATTTTATTTCTTTACTATTAGTCCATGCAACTCATTATGTAAATTGTTAAGCACATTTTTGAAATTATTTAYGTTTGCCATAACAAAGGGGTTAAACATTTATTGACTCAAGACATTTCAGCTTTTCATTTTTAATGAACTTATAAACATTTGTAAAAACATAATTTCACTTTGACATAATGGGGTATCGTGTGTAGGCCAGTGACACAACATCTCAATTTAATCCATTTAAAATTACGTCTGCAACAACAAAACATGTAAAAAAAAAAATCAAGGGGTGTAAAAACACAACTTTTTGAAGGCAATGTACCATTCATTTGTAAGTCCAAAAATGGATGTAACAACTAAGGATTCTCTAGCTTTAATTTATCTTTTTGCGATTTTCATACATTTTGGTGGAGTGGCAGCATACTATAAGGCTATGGACCATAGAAGGATTCTCTACGATACAGATATAGTCCAATCAGATTTGATGATGCTTAGTTTTACAGTCCAATCAGATGTGATGATTCTAGGTTTTAACTAAGCAGTGCACCTGTACATGAGTCAACTTAGCCTCTTGAAAAGTGATCCCAAAGGATTGCTTTTATCGTTAATGATAATATTTAAGTAGAAAATTCTCCCAGACACAATATTACACACGTTTGGGAGCCTTTCCGTAACATACTCCTGAGACACTACAGAAGKCGGCGAGTAACGTGTGTTTCTAGAAAAAACCTTCACAACTCAACATTTTTTCCCAAATTACCCAAACCAATGTCGTTGTTTTTTTTTTTTTTTGCATTCAAGGAGCAGCAGCACTTGAAAGTTTGCAATAATAACCATAATAAATCTCAAGTATTAAAAACTAAGAAAAATGTACAATAGAAATGAATATTGTTCACCCTGATTTCCTAGATTATATACATTAGGAGGACGGTGCCTTTAGTTAAAAATAAAAATAAAAAAAGAAGGAAAATAAAGAATTAAACAAAGCGATGATGTGAAGTCTAGTTTAGGTGAGAGACTGGAGGCGAGGTGTTGGTATGCGGATTCTGGTATTGTAGGCTGGGAGCGTTAAGGTAAAGTTGGCATGGCATACAGTACATGCTGGAAGCAGACAGTGGCTACAGGG
>NW_019944141.1:142281-146382 GCF_002910315.2 Salvelinus sp. IW2-2015
CGGGATAGTTCGTGTTTCGCTGGAAGCAAAAGCTAACACCCCCACCCGCCCTCCCTCTCCCCCTCTTCTCTTCCCCCTTCCTTCCCTCCCTGTCTAACTCACCACTCTGTCTCTCTCTCTTTATTGGACACCTGTTTAAAACAGCCTCAATGTATTACTGCTGTGGTGGCGTGAGGTTACATGTTGAGTCTTGCTGAAGCCGCCTGTAGGAGGGGTGTGCCCCGGGTAATGGGTGTGGTTGCGGGGAAGGTGTGGCTCAGTCGACTGTTGTAGCGCGTACTGACCAGTCCGACAACTGCCTCCCGCGATGCAGGCGACTGTCCTGCTACGCCCCGGGAGGAGGCGGGATATGTGGTCTGGAGAGAGAGGAGAGAGAGTTTTAAACCTCTTCCATGTTTAAACTAAAGTGGAGTACCCAGTTCCTTAACGAAACATACCATAGAAAAGCCGGACGAACTAACAAGAGAGATAGGTAGAACGAAGAAAGAGGGGTTGGTGCTTATGAATCGACGATATTGTTAGAACAGAAAGCGGACCGTAAGGGAGGTTGGAGGTAATACGAAACGATATGTAGAACAGACGAACGAAGGGGGTTGGGGATAATACGACGATATGTAGAACAGACAGAGACGAAGGGGTGGAGGGATAATACGAACGTACTGTAGACAGAAAGAGAGCCGAAGGGGGTTTGGGAGGATAGATAAGCAGGATATGCTAGACCGAAAGAGAGGGGGGTTTGGAGGTTAAGAGAAACATATGTAGACACCGAACGGAGTAGACGTGATCTCTGCGTTGGCGACTATGGGGGAGATAGGGGGGAATGAGAAGAGACAAAATAAGAAACGAAGGAGGGAAATATGTAGAACAGAGAGCACAAGGGGGTTGGTGGAAGATAATAGAGACATGATATAGTTAGAACAGAAAGGAACGAAGGGTGGTGTTTGTGGAGAAGGGTAATAAGAGGGTATATTAATGAACAAAAGAGAATGGAGGGGTTGGGGAGATAAATAAGAGGGATATGTAGAACAGGAGAGAGAGACGCGAAGAAATAGCGTGCGGTGGGGAAGGGAGGATAAGACGGATATGTTGAACGAAGAGAAACGAAGGCGTTGAGATGGAGGCGAGGGATAATTAGACACCGATATTTGTCGAACAGAAAGAGAACGGAAATGGTGCGTTGGTGGTAGGGAGGATGAAGAAGGGAATATGTAGACCAGAAGAGACAGAGGGGGTTGGTGGGAGGAGGAAATAAGAGGAGATATGTAGAAACGAAAAAGAGAAACAGAGGGGGTGGGCCCCGGGTAAACAGAGTTGGGGCTTTCCTGTGGGTCAAAAGACGTCTCTCCTGTGCTTAGTAGGCGGAGTTCCTGGGCAGAGGGCAGGGGGAGGGGACGAACGAAACAGAGGAACGAAGAGGCACCAAGCACGGAACAAAAGGAAAGGAGAGGAGGGGAGGGGAGAGGGTGTGGACGAATAAGGTGGGACGAGAAAGAGGACGAGGAGACGAAGGTGGAGAGGGGAAAGAGAGGACGAGGAAGAAAGGAAGAGAAGGGGAAGAGGAGAGGGAGGGAGGAGGAGAGGGAGGAGAAGAGGAGGCGACAAGAGGAGGAAGAAGGGAGGAAAGAGATGAGCAGGGAGGATGAGTGGGGAGAGGAGAGGGAGGCAGGACAGAAGCAAGGAGGAGAGGGCAGCAGAGAAGGCAGGGCAGAGAGGAGGGGGAGATGAGCAGAGGGAGTGGGCGCGAGACAGAAAGAAAGGGCAGGAAGGAGAGGTATAAATATAGCACAATTGCTATTATCACTTTGATGTTTGTGGTTGTTTTACATATTCTATCGAACAATCATTGATTACTATCCAGGAACAGGATTTTATCATATATTTGTTTTCCATGTTCTCAAAACATGTCTATTGACCGTATTCTGTAAATCTTATGACCTTCTGATAGAAATCCTATGACCGTTTCGGATAGACATCCTATGACCAGGTACTCTGTTTTAAGTGCAACATGCTTTAAACTGAACTCTGCTTTAAAACTGAACCTCTGTTGTATCTCTTCTTCTGTGGGGAGGAGGATAAGAGGGATATGTAGAACAGAAAGAGAACGAAGAGCGTTGGTGGGAGGATAATAAGAACGATATGTAGAACAGAAAGAGAACGAAGAGCGTTGGTGGGAGGAGGATAAGAGGGATATGTAGAACAGAAAGAGAACAGAGGGGGTTGGTGGGAGGAGGATAATAAGAGGGATATGTAGAACAGAAAGAGAACAGAGGGGGTTGGGGGCGGGTAACAGAGTTGGGGCTTCCTTTGTGGGATCAAAGGAGAACGTCTCTCCCTGTGCTTATAACTATAGCAGGCCAGGCAGTCAGTGTTCCCTCCCTCTCAGTCAGTAACACCTTAAGGTAATCTGTCACTACAGTGGGACAACCCTGGCAGAGTCAGAGTCAGGACAAGCCAGGGTCCTGTCATTAGGGCACAGAAAACGTTTGAAAATGTTTTTTTTTTTTTTGCAATGAAAAAAAAAAAAAAAACGAATAAGAGCTCTCCTCTTATTAAGTCCAGGTAGTCCCTGCCTCGTTCAGTCTGTTTGGTGCCTAACGAACACAAGCCAGGCCAGGACACACATTGAAACACTATTACCTATGCTATACCCTTTGAGTGGGTTCTATAGCTTCCCTTCATCTTTAGACAGGGTTAAAGAGGATTTAAAATGGTGAAGGAGGGGGGGGGGGACCGAATCATACTTTTGATGGGTTCAACATGGAATAACTTACAATATTTCCTCCTGATTGAAACCGTAAAAACGAGTTGAAAAAGCCCGAACACGACCATCACCTCAACATCACTATCAGATGGGGCACAGCTGAGATGTTCATTTCTGTTTCATTCAAAACTCAGATTAACATTTACAGAAAGAGCTGTGAGAGGGGAAAGGGGACCAAAGGGTTTAGTAAACCAAACACAGAGGGTGATTATCCAACCACAGCGCTCAGGGTGTGTGTGTGTGTGTGTGTGTGTGTGTGTGTCTGTGATTTCTTTTTTAGGGTGGGTCTGCCACATGTGTCCCCAGCCTGGCTGGTTGGCTGGTAAGAAGATCCACTAAACTGAAGTAGATTGAACACTAGGTCCTGTTCATTAGGGCACGCAATAGAAAACGTTTTAAGATATTTTGCAACAGAAAACTCAAACAAGTTTTTCTTATTGGACAAGTCATGGTAGTCCCTCCACTGGTTTCAATTTTGTTTTCTTCCGTTTGGCGCATAATGAACAGGACCCCGCTCACATAGGTCATCTGAGGACATTCTAAGTCCTAAATGGTACGTCATTCCCTAAATAGTGCACTACTTTTGACCAGGGTCCTATTGGACGAGGACAAATGTAGTGCACGACTTTTGACCAGGGTCCTATTGGACGAGGACGAATGTAGTGCACGACTTTTGACCAGGGTCCTATTGGACGAGGACGAATGTAGTGCACTACTTTTGACCAGGGTCCTATTGGACGAGGACAAATGTAGTGCACGACTTTTGACCAGGGTCCTATTGGACGAGGACAAATGTAGTGCACGACTTTTGACTAGGGTCCTATTGGACGAGGACGAATTAGGACTGTTATATCACACCTGACTACATGTGATCTAGTCTGTTATATCACACCTGACTACATGTGATCTAGTCTGTTATATCACACCTGACTACACCCCTACATGTGATCTAGTCTGTTACATCACACCTGACTACACCCCTACATGTGATCTAGTCTGTTATATCACACCTGACTACACCTCTACATGTGATCTAGTCTGTTACATCACACCTGACTACACCACTACATGTGATCTAGTCTGTTACATCACACCTGACTACACCTCTACATGTGATCTAGTCTGTTACATCACACCTGACTACACCCCTACATGTGATCTAGTCTGTTATATCACACCTGACTACATGTGATCTAGTCTGTTACATCACACCTGACTACACCCCTACATGTGATCTAGTCTGTTACATCACACCTGACTACACCTCTACATGTGATCTAGTCTGTTATATCACACCTGACTACACCTCTACATGTGATCTAGTCTGTTATATCACACCT
>NW_019944142.1:0-11838 GCF_002910315.2 Salvelinus sp. IW2-2015
ACAGGGATTTATAACTGATACAGTGGAATCTGAAAGCAGTATATTTTTTTTTCTTCAGTTATAAAGCAGTTAACAGTTCAGTCTATAGACAGAGACTTAGAACTGAATTACAGGGGCTGAAAGCAGTCATGAACCAAGAAGATAAACTGGATACAGGGGTTGGCGACGCTGAGCAGTCAGTATTAGAACAGACTGATAGAACTGATACAGCGTGAAGTAGTTAGTATTTAGAACAGAGATAGAACTGAATACAGGGCTGAGCAAAGCAAGTATTTTTTATTTAGAACAGAGATAGAACTTGATACAGGGCTGAGCAGTTTATAGACCCCCCCCAAGGAAAGGGGGAAGATTTAGAAACTGATACAGGGTGAGCAGTATGGAACAGAGATATAACTGATAAGGGACTGAGCAGTATAAACAGAGATAGAACTGATACAGGGCCTGAAGCGTTATAGAACAGCAGATAGAACTGATACAGGGCTGAGCACGTATGGAACAGAGATTAGAAACTGATACCAGGCGCTGCAGCAGTATGGAACAGAGATTAACTGGAACAGGGCTGAGGAGCAGTGTTATGGAACAGAGATAGAACCCACAACGACTTCTCCGCCTCTAATTGTGTTTCTCCCATCAGCTGTATGTAACACAGTAGCCACTCCATCAATCAATCACATTCATCGATAAAGCCCTTTAACATCAGCAGTGTTCACTAAGTGCTTATACAGAAACCCAGACTAACACCCCAGAGTGCACGCAATACACACTGGCCCCTCACAAATAAAAGACAGAAAGAAACGTCATGATAATTAAAGGAGGGTACGCATTGTTTTTTTCCCCATCCTTGTCTCTTTTCCCCTCTGACTGTCGGAGATTTTGTGTGGAGAGAGGAGCGGCTATGCATGGGAACAGGAGCAAGAGGAAAAATAATTAACATGACTTTCAGGGACACTTAAACACAAGTACGGACTACACAGTCCCAACGTGCTCTGGAGTCAAAGTTGTGGTTGTGTTTTGTTGTGTGGTTGTGTGTTGTGGTGTGTGTGTGTGTGTGTGTGTTGTGTGATGTGTGTGTGGTGGATGTGTGTGTGTGTGTGTTGTGGTGTGTGTGTGTGTGGTTGTGTGTGTGTGTGTGTGTGTGTGTGGTGTTGTGCGGTGCGTGTGTGTGCGTGGAGGAAACTTGAACATGAAGCACGCTGACAGGCCACTCTGCACACCACACCACACCACCACACAACACACACACACACCCACACACACACACAACACACACCACACACACACACACACACACACACCACTTCTGTTAAATATATGAATGTAAACCTATTTTGTATTTTCTGACTTTCTGCCATAGATGCTGACTGTATTTATATGTTTGTTGTATATGGCTTGCTATTAAGATGGGATGCATGGAGGGTATAAGTGCTGTAAACAGACAGAACAGATTTGAGGATACGTTTATATCTGTGGGTTCAGTGAATTGGGACCGGCTTAAAATCCTTGAAGGAACCAATTCTGTCACAACTAAGAGCTGTTATGTATTTACTGCCACACTTCCTAGCACAGCCTACACGCACGCACGCACGCACGGGCGGGAACGCACCGCCACGCACGCACGCACGCACGCACGCACGCACGCCGCACGCAGCACGCAGCACGCACACGACGCACCCGCAACGCAACGCACGCACGCAACGCTACGACACCACACGCAGAGCGCACAACACCACAACCACACCACACAAACACACACACACACCACACCACACACACACACCAATCACATTCCCCATCGTCGCCTGTTTATCCTGCCTGAAGGTTATATAGCCTGTTAGTTCCTTGATGACTTCTTGGAGAATAAAGCTGACGTGGATGTGGCCTGGCGCTGACATTAATAGACCGCGGTGATTGTTTGTGAAAGTCTATCTGTCCGTACGAGGCGAAGATGATCTCGGTTTCTCAATCTTGTAAGTGGTGAAAAGCTCAACCGAGCAAGCGGCCCGGTTGGACGTACGTTAGATGTTGAAACATGTAATACATTCCATATGAGACGGTTTTGTAGAAATCTGTGTATGTCTTCATCATTTCTGGGCTAGTTGACCATAAAGATAGCTCAGAAGTTGTCCAGCGGCTTTTGATAAAGAATCCCGTCTCCGCTTTCTGGCGACTCAGAGTCATTTCTTTCCCTTCCCAGGAAAAATCGGAAATCTGTCCCCCCCATTTCAGACGGTCCCTCTCCCACAAACATCGCTGCAGGAAATGGGGCTTTAGGAGCCGAGTTACAAAGAGGGTGGTGCTCTTTCCTGTGTGATCTGCTAATAACAGCCTTAGAGACTGATCTAAAGTAGTGCACTATAAATGACAATAGAATGCCATTGGCGCG
Source organism: Salvelinus sp. IW2-2015 (assembly GCF_002910315.2). Taxonomy (NCBI): domain Eukaryota; kingdom Metazoa; phylum Chordata; class Actinopteri; order Salmoniformes; family Salmonidae; genus Salvelinus; species Salvelinus sp. IW2-2015. The sequence goes on from NW_019944142.1 coordinate 2,384, forward strand.
TCACTCCAGGAGTGTCTCTGCATGTTTGTTGGTCTCTGCGGTGTTTTGTTCTGCGGTGTTGTTTCTCTGCGGTGTTTTTAGTTGTCTCTGCAGTGTTGTTCTCTGCAGTGTTGTTGTCTCTGCAGTGTTGATTGTCTCTGCAGTGTTGTTGTCTCTGCATTGTGCCAGCCATTGCTACTCTGTATCTGTGATGAAGGAATTGTGGTGTGGAGAGTCAAGAAAAATAACATGTTATCATTACTTTCAAACCAAGATGCACTGTGCGTGTGGACTGTGTGTGGTGTGTGTGTGTGTGTGTGTGTGTGTGTGTGTGTGTGTGTGTGTGTGTGGTGTGTGTGTGTGTGTGTGTGTGTGTGTGTGAACTTGAGACGCACTTACACATTCTTGGAAACCAGTTGGCTTTGTATGAATGTGTCAGTGTATTCTGTATGTGTGTGGTGTCTAGGAAGACGGTGATTGTGGACTGAATTTTGCGAGCGAACCAGAGTTGGAAATGTGTATACATGATAGCTAGTCAAATGGCCACGGTCTCCAAGTTGTTATGTATGCCAGAGGAAGATACACAATCTAGTGAACAGACGCAATGATGACACGGTTATTGACTGACAAACCAAGTATTCACCCAGGCAAACCAACTGTCAAATGTCCCAATGATCACTTTCTATGTCAGTATGATTTCTACTAGCAAAACCTGTATTGTTCTGTTGCCATAGTTTCATTTTGTGTTGTTTGTTTTTGTTTGTTAGTCTTATTGTTTATGTGGTTTAATTCTTTTCTTTAGGTTCTCCCATGCCATCCTCTCTACCCAGCCCATCAGTTACTGACCATTCACACTCGCCAACCACCATCACCAATCTCCATGACAACCAGAGCTCGTTGCTAAGTAGCGCCAGCGCCCATGCCGGCGGTCATGAGTCGGACGAGGACGAGGAAGAGTAAAACAACAGCCACGCTGTACTTACTGTAACGCAGGTCACAGCTCACAGCCACCACGCCTCGCCTGTAATGGTAAGGCACAACGTCCCTACAATGTTCCCACAACCTTCTCTCCCTTGACTGCACAACGTTCCCACAACCTTCTCTCTTAGTATATATGTTTCAAAATGTCTGGAATGTAAGGCACAAACGTCCCTAAAATGTTCCCACAACCTCTCTTTTTAGTATATATGTTTCTCAAATGTCCTGGAATGGTAAGGCACAACGTCCCTACAATGTTCTCACAAACGTTCTCTATCTGCGCTCTATACGTCCCACAATGTGCAAAACATGCCTCACAATGCCCCTTATGCAAACACCATTCCCATAACGTTCCCTAATTTACTCACAACGTAATCTCTCTTTACTGCACAACGTTCCCTTTCTTTACTGGCACCAACGTTCCCTTTCTTTACTGCACAACGTTCCCTCTCTTTACTGCACAACGTTCCCTCTACTGCACAACGTTCCCTCTCTTTACTGCACAACGTTCCCTTACTTTACTGCACAACATTCCCTCAACGTTCTCGTTCTTTACTGTACAACATTCCCTCAACGTTCCCTCTCTTTAATGCACAACGTTCCTTCAACGTTCCCTCTCTTTACTGCACAAYGTTCCCTCAACGTTCTCGCTCTTTACTGTACAACATTCCCTCAACGTTCCCTCTCTTTAATGCACAACGTTCCCTCAACGTTCCCTCTCTTATCTGTATAATGTTCTCGCAACATCTTGTAATGGTGAGGCACAGGATTGTTGCTACTTTCTCTCTATTTACTATCACAACAGTTTCTCTCTTTACTGACAACAGAACGTTTCTCTATTCTCAATATGTGCTTATGGAAATGCCCGGAACTTCCAGCTGTTTCTAGTTAGTCTGATTGATAGCCAGACAGACTCTTATAGAGAAGTTAAATATAGTTCGTTTTCCCATTCTAGCTCGTCTATATGTTCTGTTTCCCTGTCATGCGGTTRWAACCTCTGTCTGAACTGTGTGTCTGTTGTTTTAGCATTGCTGTCTTTTATGACCATTGTTTGACATGTGTTGTAGATTTAGTCTGGTAATTGCTGACCCAATGTAGTTGGGGTTAAAGTTGAAATGAAGGTTTAAGTGCATCTCAAGTACACAGAGAGGACTAGTTTCTCCTAATGTGACATTAGAGCCATTCAGAGCAGAGGGCAGTAGCCAGACTGTGGATAGGAGACAGGAGGCTCTGTTAACTTCTTGACGCACGGATCCCTTTAGCGGGATCATTTTCGTAAACAACCGCTGAATTGCAGAGCACCAAATACAAAAAATTGCTAAAAATATTTATAATCATGAAATCACAAATGCAATATAGCAAAACACAGTTTAGCTTGTTGTTAATCCACCTGTCGTGTCAGATTTGGAAAATATGCTTTACAGCGAAAGCAATCTAAGCGTTTGTGAGTTTATCGATCACTGGACAAAACATTAAGAACACCTAGCAGCCATGTAGATTGGTCACGAAAGCCAGAAAAGCAATAAAATTAATCGCTTACCTTTGATGATCTTCGGATGTTTGCACTCACGAGACTCCCAGTTACACAATAAATGTTATTTTTGTTCGATAAAGATTTTTTTTATATAAAAAAAACTCCATTTGTTTGGCGCGTTATGTTCAGTATTCCGCAGCCTTAGGCAAGTCATCAAGGCTTGACGAAAATCCATATAGTATCCGTAAAGGTCGTAGAAACATGTCAAACGTTTTTAATAATCAATCGTCAGGTTGTTTTTAACATCAATAATTGATAATATTTCAACCGGACTGTAAACTATTCAATACTGGAGAGAAAGAAAATGTCGAGCAACGAGTGTCGCGCGCATCAACTAATGGAGGGACATCCGTCTATCCACTGACGCGTTTTGATAAATCTCTCTCATTTTTCAAAATAAAAGCTTGAAACTATGTCTAAAGACTGTTCACGCCATGAGGAAGCCACAGGAAAAGGAATCTGGTTGATATCCCTTTAAATGGACGAAAGGCARGCAATGGAACAGTGATTTTTCAAAATAGAAGTCACTTCCGGGTTGGATTTCCTCAGGTTTTCGCCTGCAAAATCAGTTCTGTTATACTCACAGACAATATTTTGACAGTTTTGGAAACTTTAGAGTTTTCTATCCTACTCTGTCAATTATATGCATATTCTAGCATCTGGACCTGAGAAATAGGCAGCTTACAATGGGAACGTTATTTTTCCAAACATAAAAATTCTGCCCCCTAGCTTCAAGAGGTTTTAATAGGCTGTGACTGCATCTCGTTGTCATAGAGACAGGACTATACTATGACAAGGCACTTCTCACCCCAACATGGCCCAGTTTCGGCCTGCCTCTCTCTCTCTCCCGTTGTCTGAGAGAAAGACTTGCGCACATGCACACACAGACACACACACACACAATCAAACAAGCACAGACACTCACAGACAGACATACAACTCATCCACCCACCCTCACTCCCAGTACCCTGCCTCCAGTCATTCAGTGCTGTTTGGCCTTCATATCCCAAAATGAATTCGGGCTTCTCTGTGCAGCCTCAGTGCTCCCAGTCTGACTGCATCAGTGTCAGGGAGAGAGAGGGATGGAGAGGAGAGGTCCTAACCTGTAGTGGCTGTCACTAGCAGACATTGGGCCTCCGCTGGATCTGCACTGTGAATCTAGAGGAGACTGGACAGAGAATAGAGAGAGACRCAGGTTTTTGAGGAGTGCTCAATGAAAGCTGTTTATACACATATGAATGTACTTAATTAAGCAGTTAGAAAACGGGGTTCTTATTGACAATCTTGAACCAGACGAACGCCACCCGTTCTTAATGGTTTATAGTTAACAGTTTTGGGACTCTTGCAGTTCAAGTTCCTCACAGTTTGATCCCCATAAGTCCCGTGGCCTGAGTCGAGTGGGGGAGGGGACCAACCCGCACCTCACAACCTTTACGACACGTGGACGGGGACAGAACGCGGAGGGTCTGGGGACACAACGATGACCAATATTAATTTATAGTTCATATTATGATTAAAAAAAATAAGAACACAGAAAAGAAAGATAGGGAAAAGAGAAAAAATAATAACAAAAAATAATATCTGAGGAGGGAGGGGTCAGATGTTCTGGACAGGAAGGATCGATGGGAGCGATCTGAGCCAATTACCCGGCATATGCAGAGCACAGTTGTTCAATTCTCTGTGCAGCTTTTTGTGGGTGTAGTTTATAATCTCCTTATGAAGACGGATCCAGACACATGAAGGATTAAATATTTTTTTTTAAACGACGATACTAAAAAATCATAAACTCCATTATTGTGGCGCGGCTAATGATTACAGCTATCCGACAGCTTAGGCAAGCATCAAGGCTTGACGAAAATCCATATAGTATCCGATTAAAAGTCGTAGAACATCAGAACGTTTTAAAATCAATCTCAGGTTGTTTTAACATCAATAATTGATAATATTTCAACCGGACTGTAAACTATTCCAATACTGGAGAGAAATAAAATGTCGAGCAACGAGCGTCGCGCGCATCAACTATGGAGGGACATCCGTCATATCCACTGACGCGTTTTGATAAATCTCTCTTATTTTTCTAAATAAAAGCTTGAAACTATGTCTAAAAAGACTGTTCACCCATGAGAACCACAGGAAAAGAATCTGGTTGATGATTCCTTTAAATGGACGAAAGGCAGGCAATGGAACATGATTTTTCAAAAATAGAAGTCACTTCCGGGTTGTTTCCTCAGGTTTTCGCCTGCAAATCAGTCTGTTATACTCACAACAATATTTTGACAGTTTTTGGAAATCTTTAGAGTTTTCTATCCTACTCTGTCCATTATATGCATATTTCTAGCATGCGAGCCTGAGAAATAGGCACTACACATGGAACGTTATTTTTCCAAACATAAAATTCTGCCCCTACTTCAAGAGGTTTTTTAATAGGCGTGACTGCACTCTCGTGTCATAGAGACAGGACTATACACTATACAAGCACTTCTCACCCAACATGGCCCATTTCGGCCTGCTCTCTCTCTCCTCCCCGTTGTCTGAGAGAAAGACTTGCGCACATGCACACACAGACAGCACCACACACACAATCAAACAAAGCACAGACACTCACAGACAGACATACAACTCACGCACCCACCCTCACTCCCAGTACCTTGCCTTCCTTGTTCAGCCCATGCTGCTTTGCCTACAAGTTCCCCTAAAACACGATAACGTTCTTAAATTGAGTGAAACCAAATACTTCCTATCACAATACTGTGCAGCCTCAGTGAGAGAGTTCTCCTCAGAGTCGACTGCTTAGTCATATTCATTTCAGAGGTGAGAGAAGTGAATGAGAGGAGAGTCCTCTACGGAGTGCTTCTTCACTAGCGAGAACATGCCTCTCCTGCTAGATCTAAGTGCGACTGGATCTTAGAGGAGACTGGAACAAAGAATAGAATATAGCAAGAAACACAAGTGTTCGGAGGACTGCATGGCTCCAATATGAAAGCTAGTATACACATTAAGAATACTTAAGTATATGCTTTACGATCACTTAGAAACGGCCGTTGTCTTATAAGGCCCACTTGCATATAGAGAGCACACTACAAATAGATTACTTTATTTTCACTCATGTTTATCTGTAGAAGAGGTCCGAACATACTTTCTAGTTTATCTTATGGAAAGCATTTTGGCTGTTTGATCTGTAGAAGAGTCCCATCTTTTCAATGCTTTATCGGGAAGAAGACGCATCCCCATTATTCATAATTTTAAATACGTTAGTAAAGAGCCATTTAGTACACATAATGATTATATCTGTTCGAAGCAGTCGCGCAGTTTTGTCCATGTTTAGCTGATAGAAAGAGTCCATTTTGTCATGTTTATTCTGTAGAAAGGCCATTTGCATTTATCTGTAGAAAAGTCTCATTGAGACGAATGTTGAGCTCGTAATAAGAGTCAAATATGTTTCATGGATATTCCTTCGCAATTCCATCGTAGCGTCATCGTTACTGTTCAGTAAAGAGCTGCCTCATTTGTTCAGTCTGGCTGTCTATCTGACGATGGCAATTAGTTTAAAGTAGCCATTTGGTTCGGTCAATCCCAGTGAGCCGGGGTAGTGAGAGTGTCGGTGGCGGTGAGTGTCTCACGTTTTACCATGAAGAGTGCGAGTTTGTGCAGGGATCCTGTAGAAGAGTCCATATGTGTTTGGAAGGTTTCATAGTCTGAAATTATCTGAACAAAGTCAATTAGTGAAGATGCCAATGGTCCCAGATGTGACAAATCTGCGATTGGAGAACTCCATTTCGCATGGTTGTAGCTTGAGGTAGAAGAGTGTTCCCATGTATTTGTCCATGGATCTGCGTAGAAGGAGTCCATGGTTGGGGCTATGTTGGCTTTCGTAGATCAATAAATAGCAGATCCGCTATTTGTCCGAGCTTTATTCCTTGTGCCTAGAAGAATCACTACTTTTTCAATGTTTATCTGTAGAAGAGGTCCATTTGTCGAGGCTTATCTGGTAGAAACGACCATTTTGCATGTTTTATCTGTAGAAGAGTCATTTTCATTCTTTTATCTGGGTAGAGAAGAGCTCCATTTTGTGCGAGCTGATTGGTATCGCCTAGATAATTAAAGACTCCTAATTTCAGGCTATGTTTTATCTGTAGAATGTTCCATTGCAGTTATACTGTTGAACGATGTCCATGTCATGCTTTTCGCTAGCATAGAAGAGTGTCGCATTTGCATGTTCTTATCTGTTAATAAAGAGACAACTTACCATATTTTGGAAAGTGTACGCTTAGAAGAGGATACCAGCCTTGTCAGGTTATCTCTAGCAAGAGGTCGCATTTTTCGAATGTTTAATCTTGGATATAAGACCATTATTCAATGGTTTATCTGATAGACAGAGTCTGAATTTTTTTGCGATGCTTGTATCCTGTACGAAGAATTCCATTTTGCGATGTTTATTCTGTAGAAAGCAGTCCCAGTTTGCTAGTGTTTTACTAGAAAGTCCATGTTTGCATGTTTAATCTGTAGAAGGTCCATTTTGTCATGTTATCTGTAGAAGGTCCATTTGTCATGTGTATCGTAGAAGAGTCCATTTTGTCATGTTTATCTTGTAGAAGAGTCCATTTTGTCATGTTTATCTCGTGTAGAAGAGTCCATGCTTGTCTATGTTTTATCTGTAGAAGAGTCCATTTTCATGTTAATTCTGTTTAGAAGAGACCATTTTTCATGTTTATCTGTAGAAAGAGTCCATTGTCCTGTCAGGTTTATCGATCATGTAGAAGAGTCATTGTCATGTTTATCTGTAGATCAATGATGGAAGAGTCATTTTTCTGATGTTTATCTGTAGAAGAGTTCCATATTTTGTCATGTTTATCTGTAGAAAGTCCATTGTCATGTTTATCTGTAGAAGAGTCCATTTTGTCATGTTTATCTGTAGAAGAGTCCATTTGTCATGTTATCTGTAGAAGAGCATTTTGTCATGTTATCTGTAGAAGAGTCCATTTGGCGATTTATCTGTAGAAGAGTCAATTTGTGTCATGTTATCTGCTGTAGTAAGAGTTCATTTTTGCATTGTTTATCTGTAGAAGAGTCGATTTGTCGATGTTTATCTGCGAAGAGTCCATTTTGTCATGTTATCTGTAGAAGAGTCATTTTGTCATGTTTATCTGTAGAAGAGTCATTTTGTCATGTTATGTCTGTAAGAAGAGTCCATTTCTGCATGTTTATCTGTAGAAGAGTCATTTTGGCATGTTTATACTGTAAAGAGTCCATTTTTCAGTTTATCTGTAGAGAGTCCATTTTGTCATGTTTATCTGTTAGAAGAGTCCATTTTTGCATGTTTTCTGTAGAAGAGTCCATTTTTGCATGTTTATCTGTAGAAGAGTCCATTTTGTCATGTATTGTATAAGTTAGAAGATCCATTTGTCGATTTATTCTGTAGAAGAGTCCATTTTTCATGTTATTCTGGTAGAAGAGTCCATTTTGTAGTTTATCTGTTAGAAGAGCCATTTCCATGTTTCTTGTAGAATAGTCATTTTCAGTACTGTAGAAGAGTTCATTTTGTATGTTTATTCTGTAGAAGAGTCCATTTTGTCATGTTATCTGTAGAACTGCAGTCATTTCTCATTTTGGCAGTCTATCTGTTAGAAGAGTCCATTTGTCATTTTTATCTGTAGAAGAGTCCATTTTGTCATGTTTATCTGTAGAAGTAGTCCTGATTATTGTCGATTTTATCTTAGAAAGTCCATTTTGCAATCATGTTTATCTGTAGAAGAGTCCATTTTGTCATGTTTATCTGTAGAGAGTCCATTTGGCATTTGTATTCTTTGTAGAAGAGTCCATTTTTCATGTATCTGTAGAAGAGTCATTGTTGGCATTTTATCTGCTAAAGAGATCATTTCATGTTTATCTGTAAAGAGTCATTTTTCGCATGTTTATCTGTAGAAGAGTCCATTTTTGGCATGTTTATCTGTAGAGATAAGGTCTGGAGTATTAGTCATGTTATCTGTAGAAGAGTCATATTGCATAGTTTATCTGTAAGGTCCATTTTGTCATGTAGTTATCTGTAGACGAGTCCATCATATGTTATGGTACAAGTTTTGCTTTATCCCTGTTAAGAATGTCCATTTTGGGCATGTTGTATTTAGAAGAGCATTTTGGCATTTTATGCTGTAGAAGAGTCCATTTTGTCATGTTTATCTGTAGAAGAGTCCATTGTTGTGCATGTTTATTCTGTAGAAGAGTCCATATTGTGCATGTTTATTGCTGAAAGATCATGATGATGTAGAAGAGCCCATTTGTGTCAGTTTATCTGTCGATGAGTCGCATTATCGTGTAGTGTTCTATCTGTAGAAGAGTCATTTTTGTTCATTGTTTTTAGCTCTGTAGAAGAGTCCATTTGTGCATGTTTACTGAGAAGAAGTCATTTGTCATGGTTTATTCTGTAGAGAAGTTCCAGATTTTACTCATATTCGTCATGCGAAGATGGCCATTTTAATCATGATGTTAAAGGCTGTAGAAGAGTCCAGGTACTTTTGGCATGGTATCTTAGAAGAGTCCATTATTTTCTGTTTACTGTCAGAAAGCCATATGTTTTGGCAGTGTTTACTCTGATCTAGAAATAATGTTCATGTTCTTCACGTCGATACTTATACGTATAATTACAATTTGATTGGACTCAGTATCTCTTGGACTTGAACGTTATTGAGGTTGACGATTATTGAAGCTCCCTCTTATTAGTTCATAAACTCCCAAGAGCAGACAGCTATCCAACACACACAGCAACACGACACAGACACATACACACACATCACACACACCCACACCACACACACACACACACACCACACTACACACCACACACACACACACACAACACACACACACGACACACGACGACTCACACACACACACACACAGCACACATCACAAGCACACGACAACACACCACAAGTATCTCAACTCCTCATCCCATCTCCTCTCTTTA
>NW_019944142.1:11863-18997 GCF_002910315.2 Salvelinus sp. IW2-2015
CCTGGTTGATGAAGCGCGATGTTGAGAGGCAGAACTTCAAATAGATTTGTACTTATGTTGTCACTCATGTTTATCTGTAGAAGAGTCCATTTTGTCATGTTTATCTGTAGAAGGTCCATTTGGCAGTTTATCTGTAAAGAGTCCATTTGTCATGTTTATCTGTAGAAGAGTCATTTTTCATTTATCTTAAGAGTCCATTTTGTCATGTTTACTGTCGAAGAGTCCATTTTGTCATGTTATCTGTAGAAGAGTCCATTTTGTCATGGTTATCTGTAGAAGAGTCCGAGTTTGCATGTTTATCTGTAGAAAGAGTCCATTTTGGCATGTTTACCCCTCTAAATTCATCCTATGTTAATTACCGACAGAGGAAACTTCATTTCCACACTATATACACAGCCATATCCACGGCCATCAAATCTAATCAGAGCCAGTTGAACATAAGGAAGTGAGGTCTTCTATGAGCCACGTCCCCTCAGAGCTTCTCTTCTCTACTCTCGGACCTTTCATATAGAGTGGTTCAACCATCTGATAGTCATCTGGACCTACAGCAGAGTAGCAGAGCAGTCTAGACCCCAACACACACACACACACATACACACACAATACTTCCAACCCCAGACGCCMAAGCCTTCAGAAGACAACCAGAGACGCCATCCCCATTCCCCATTGACAGCTAGAGACTGACTGAAAGGCTGAAAGTAAAGCTTCATGAGGGAAAAAAATACTTTGTCACCACTTTACGTTTTTAAGTAGGCAATTTTCGTAGGCGCGCGCCTCAATCGATGTCTAAACGGAAGACGTTTTAACGAGACACCATACCTGGGGGGAGAAAGACGCCGTGAGGACTTTTAGCTCTGGGAGCGATCATCGACAGGGATAATGAGAGAGAGAGAGAGTGGGGAAGAGAAAGATGGAGACCGAAAGAGAGACAGCGAGAGAGAGAGGAAGAGAGACACAGAGAGAGACAGAGAGTTGGTTCCAGTGTCTTCATGTCAATCTTCCATAACCATCTCCTCTTCTCAGTGACTGGGATCACTTAGTAAAGCAAACAGGCTCGCTGGCGCCCAGGTCCAGTCCACTCTGCWCCTCCTCTGAGACCTGGTGTGAAACTGGATGAGTGGAGAGAGGGAGGGAACGAGAGAGGGAGAGGAAATTATAGAGAGACAAAGGCAGAGCGAGAGGGTCAGCTTGGAAGACTCTACAATCTCCAGCCACCTATACTAAATAATTGGTGTGCCAGAAAAGGAGAGATGAAGGGTTTGCAGGGAGAGAAATGGTCAGTCTACAGTCTCAGGCCTCTCATACAGAGAGAAATGGTCAGTCTACAGTCTCAGGCGTGTGGCTTCTATACAGAGAGAAGCATAGGGTCAGTCAGAGTCTACATCAGGCCTTGCATACAGAGAGAAGGTCATGTCTACATGTCTCAGGCTTTCTCATACAGAGATAAAGGGTCAGTCTATCAGTCTGCAGGCCTTCATTACAGAGAGAAGAGGGGTCGTCTACAGTCTCAGGCCTCTCATACAGAGAGAAGGCAGTCATACAGTCTCAGGCTCTCATACAGAGATAAAGGGTCAGTGTACACAGTCTCAGTGACTCTGCAATGACAAGAGAGAAATGGTCGTTCTATGACAGTCTCCAGGACCTTTCTATATTCGAGAGAAAGGGCAGCTATAGATATACGTAATATCTCTCAGGCCTCTTCAAGGTCACTAGAGTAGCATTAAAGGTCATCTGTTCTATGTTTATTTGACTCAGACGCACTCCTTGATGCATCATTGATTAAGTGTCACAGATTTTCTCCTTTGTTACTAGACTCATATAGATTATTCTCTGATAAATATTTTATTTAACCTTTGATTTTAATCAGGACAAGTCCAGATATAGACAAATTCTTATTTCCAATGGCGGCCTAACCTGGCTAAGCCATAACCCAAAAACACGCTGGGAGTTGCAAGCTTTTTTTTGTTTGCACGCGCCGATTTTTATGGGATAATTTGACCAATCACGGGTAATTAAATTGTGGATACACTGCCTGGAATTTGTTTCAGGGTGGGAAGTGGGCCTCTAGGATACTGAGAGTGCACGTGAGCTTATAGATTCTGTGCTCTCGCAACCCACACTACGAGGTGCTCTTTCACGAGCTGAGGGATTGATTGTAATTTAAGAGATTTGCACCTGGGAAAATATAGGCAGATCGAATTGCATTGATAGGAAAGGAATTGATTATGTGGTTATTCTTCTAGCGGAGGAAGATACGTGTAAGAGCTGACAGACAGCTCGAGGTAAAGTAACTGCATATATTAAATGTGTTTGTTCAGCGAGTTTGATCTAAGATCAGAAGATTGTAGAAGTGATGTGAGGAATACTCTTTGGCAATAATTTGAACCGGAAGACAGGCATAGTGCATAGGGTCACAACAACTCATAACAGATAGATGGAGTTGGGGACTAGTGACATAATCGGACCACTAAGAGATATATGGATTGAGAGTAATACTCAGGGCCAGCCAACAAAACGTGGTCGCATCAGTGTGATAAATACTCATTTCTGATCGTATCTTATGGATATGAAACTATAAGTGATGGATAAGATATATAGATATATGTAGATATTCTCTGTATGATATAGTCATTTTCTGACGATCGTCTTCTGTCGTTCTAACGAGAAGTTATCTCATCAGCTTCTTCTCTCTCCTCTCTCGCACGTCTGGTCTCTCTCTCGAATGAAATAGAGAGATCTACGGGAGGGCGATCTGCGAGTTTGAGCATGGAGGCGTCGAGTGCGGTCCGTCTCTGCGCTCGTCTGAGGGAGAGAGGTTTGAAGAGGGGTCTTCATCAGTCGTTTCGTGCGTCTCTACCTCTGCTCCTGGTTCTGTATGCTTCCAGCGATTCTGGTGTCTCTGTCTCTCTTCACTCACCGCTCGTTTTCTCCCTCCCCTCTTCTTCTCTCCTGTCCTGTCTGTCTCGACGTGTGGTGTGGTGTCTCTCTCTTCCGCACCCTCTCTCTCTCCTCTCAAAAGGGTTTTTTCATTTGACGATAGTACCTTCGGGTTCAAGCTCGTAGAAGTCACGCTCCAGTTTTTTCACACAATACTGAATGAGAAAGCGAGCGAAGAGTGAAGAGAATTGGAAACAAGAGTTAATTTCTAGAATGTTTTTGACAGCGAGAGTCCCTACTTTGGTGTTGAGGTGCTTGGAGACAGGAGTCAGTGCGTGGTGGGTCGATTTTTTATGATGGAGCTGTGCATCAAATGATAAACAGAGGCGTGCATAGTATATGCCGGAAGTCAACACGTCGGGGCTCTGCAATTGACACTGCTATGTCTCAGACACGGTCCATGCATAGACATTCGCCCTGAGTGGAAAGGGGAAAAAAAGATGGAAGCCATATTAAAGGTTAAAATATGTCATTGGTTAAACCGAGTGCAGTTACTAAGTTGTTTGGCTTCAGGTAGAGAGAACACTGCACGATTGACGGCATGATTTTAACTGATGTGTTTTGTTTATTTCGTAACACTTGTCGGGGTAGGAGTTGTGTGTTTCTTCTACTTCGTCCTGTTTGTACACGGAAATAAGCTGCATTTTTTTGTGTGTTGTGTGATTTCGTTCGCTTGATCAGTTCTGCAGAGGGACCTGTAAAGAGGGGTAGTAGTGTGTGTGGAATGTGTATTGTTGGTGTTGAAAACTTCTGTTAAGATGGCTCTACATATGCAGAAAGCTTAAAAACACAGTACACAGACTTGCAGGTGTTGTCAGTTGCTTCAAGACTGCAGTGAGACAGTCTGTTTGCCTCGGGGGTGGATTTGGAGTGTTATGGTCAAACAGTGTGTCTGTTGAGTCTGTGTGAGTGAGACTAAAATACTCTCTCTCCTCTCTCTCTCTGCTGATCTCGCACAGTCTCTCTCTTTCTTCTTCTCTCCTCTGTCTATTTTCCTTCGTACTTTTACACTTCCACATATCCAGCCTTAGGGGAGGAGTAGGCAATTGTGTCGGGAGGACCATAAGCGAGAGCTGTCAAGCACAAAATACGTCCTTGAGTCGTCTAGCATAATAGATCGGGTCAAGTAATTGAATGAATAACGTTATGTACAGGACAAGATGATTTTTGGAATATGTATACACTTACAATACTTGATGCTGGTCAAGCATGGTATCAACGTTAACTTGCCATGGTGTCGCTTGTAAGCATTGAGTCTCGATATGGAGGTAGAAATGTTTGTTGCGAAGGTGAAAGAATATAAATGTGCATTCATTGATTTGGTAAAATATCAACTCAATGATGTATATCTCAGATCTTTCTTTCTAGATGTTGAACTCTCAGTGTCCATAAGTCTCTTTAAACTGTCGACGACATGCTAATTCCTGTATACGCTAGCCTCAGTGCTTATATGCGTCGTCTGTGCTCTCTTCACACACACTTAATCTGCAAGTATGACCTTCTTGACCATTTTAACTCGCATTGGCCAGTTACTAGGACGCTTTATATGGGTCGAGAGATGGTGCTCTGGTGAGCTCGCGAGAGTGTAGAAATGCACTGTGAAGGTGGAGAGTGAGAATTAAAATATACTAGACTATTATCTTGTGCAGCCGTCTCTCTCTAATACTAGACTATTGTGGGCCCTAGCGGCATGATGACATGAAAACTCAACCAGCAGACGGGTGGCTACCCAGCTGGTAGTAGAGAGGGAAAGAGGGGTATATATATAGATATGATATAGCCAGCGAGAAGAAGCAGATAATCTGGAGAAGCATATTGTAGTGATGTTCTCCTCGTTAACGTTTATTCTTGTATTATGCAATGAGATTTGTTTTAAGAACGCTGTGTCTTTCTCTGTGCTCTATTTCTCTAGCAAAGACATTAATGCAAATCCTCCTCCACTCCCGTACTCCGCATAAATGTAGGTGTGCCACCGATTATCCTATTTGAAGAAAGGACTCGAGATATGAAGGTCTAATAGCTATAGCATAGTCTGGCTCGCTCGTTACATGTCCTATTCATGGACCGATTCGTTAGTTCTCCCGTTTCAGTCTTTGATTCTATCAAGATTCCAATGGTATTCTATATACAAGTGGGAGGTGTATTATCTGACTGTACGATGCTGACGTTGGTTGTGCTGCGGAATCGAAGCTTGTGAACTAGTAGTGTGAATAGGAACAATGAACTGATACGGGTCTATCTTGTACCCAGGGCGATTAAAAGGTTCAGCTCTGATTGTAATCACAACACACAGACACATATAAATAAGTGGTCTTTTGTGTGTCGTCATCTCTTCTAAGACGTCAACTAATAACGTACAAAGCCACGAGGTGCAGGTGCAAAAAGAAGTCAGATTAGCACTCCAACTCAGCCTCTCAGAACTACATCCAACTGATAGAGATGGTGGTCGCATATTCTAGAGTCTCTTAACAGCTTCGTCTACTTTTCTAGTGTCAGATCAATGCATCCGTTTAACTTGTTTTTGATTGATCATGTATTACGGGGAAAGTACGAAGCCATGTAGGTTTCAGAGTAGTTGTCTTGGACCCAATTACTTGTTCTTCAGGTATCACTCTTGTTTCAATGGTGGAAGTGGTATACAGCGCGGTTGTCTTTTAGAATCAACCGCATCACTACCTAACAACCTTCAGCATTAGTCACTATCTACTCACATCAGCACACTTGTAATTCTGATTCGTGCTTTGAAGAAGTGACTGATTTAACGATCAAACATGTGAGACAGGTACATGGGAATTCCACCCTTGAATGCACTTTCCTGACCGTTGCTCGTCTCATTCATACTTTTCTTGAGACCCTTGTCTGGTCTCTTGCTCCTTGAAGCTGAGCTGCTCTTGCTTCCAGTTTACGGCGAATTCTCTTTCCTCTTTTCTTTCACGTCCTTGATCGTCTTCAGGAGAGGACACTGACAGTTAAATCAGGAGGAATTACGACGTGACGGTGGATCTTGAAGACTTGTTTCCTTTGGTGTTGTGATGGTTAGTTCTTCCGGCATGTAGAAAAAGCTGTTGTAACATAGTTCGAGCGTTCCTGGGGCGATGTAGTGTCTTGGGGATTCAGTCCGCTTGATGTAGCCTGAAGAATGACGCGTCTTGGTTACTTAGCGGCATGTGTTCTGAATCTGTTCTCGTTGGTACTTATTTTTCTTTTTTCCATGTGGGTGGCCTTGTGGCAGATTGGGTGGCGCGTCATCTCGTGAAGAATTTGTTTTTGGATCGAAATGTAGTCGAGGCCTAATTTATAAAAATGCCTGTTTGCTCATATTAGAAAGTTTGAGTGGACTGCTGTTGTCTCGCTTACCAAGGGTCAATCCTCTACACTTTCTATAGGAATAAATAGCTTCATAGAGTCTGTTGCTTTCGCAGAGCGCATGTCACATCGTATTCCGATTGTTTTGATCTGGTCTCGGATCAATCGGTTTCATGGCTCCGAAGCATTGGATGGCATAGTGGGGATCAAACCCGGGTTAAGTTAGATAGCAGAGATAGTAGAATGTGGATAAAAGTGAGAGGAAGCGGAGGGATTTCCAATAACGATTTTACCAAGAGCCTCCGAGATATTCTACACACTTTTATGAGTGTCTTTACGGTTCCGTATCGCGTGTGGGGCTGAACATGGCTCTGCAATCCGTACTAACGATAGAAAGACGCTAACAGATGTCCCTTGTCCGTTTTCCTAATCTGCTGTCTTTTCTGTCCATGATTCATTCTCCGGTCTCGTAGTCTCCGGTCTCTGCGCCGTCCTTGCTGTGTCGATCGGTATAATGTGTCTGTGGTTATCGTCCTTCTTTTTATCTTCGCTGTCTCTGGTTCTCATGTTCCCTTCTCGTGTCTCTCCCTGCGCTTATTTATCTCTTTCTGTTTTCCTTCTGTCTCTATCTGTTCCCTGTCTTCTCGGGTTCTTTTATAGATTGTTATTGCTGGCGCCTCTCGCTCTCTCTGCTTTCATCTCCCTTCATCCGTCTTCGTGTTAGGGGTGTCAGTTTTTATCAACCTCACGGAAGATTATGGCAAAATGTTGTCCATCCTCTTCTTCTGTTCTCTCTCATCCTTTTGTCTCGTAACGGGGTGTGTAAAGGGCAGGGTGTACTGCTTCAGTGTTCTGTAGTCAATAAGCGTAGTAATTTGAAACACAAACAGT
>NW_019944142.1:19022-34066 GCF_002910315.2 Salvelinus sp. IW2-2015
AAAGGGTCAGTCTACAGTCTCAGGCCTCTCATACAGAGAGAAAGGGTCAGTCTACAGTCTCAGGCCTCTCATACAGAGAGAAAGGGTCGGTCTACAGTCTCAGGCTTCTCATACAGAGAGAAAGGGTCGGTCTACAGTCTCAGGCTTCTCATACAGAGAGAAAGGGTCAGTCTACAGTCTCAGGCCTCTCATACAGAGAGAAAGGGTCAGTCTACACTCAGGCTTCTCATACATTGACTGAAAACACTTGGCCAAACTATCTTTTGCACAAAAAATGTGCTCCTTTCACTGTAATTGATCGAAGAATAGATGCTATTTCAGAAACTACTGAGACAAAGCCATTGACAGATGGGCTTGAATAGAAGCACAGGCAGGACAATCAGAGAGAATGGACACAATGCTGGATACTCAGGGCCAGCAAAGGGTGAAGGACTACTACGAAAACAGAAAAACAGAGAGCTCTGTGCACAGAAGTACTGAGTGTGAATGAATAGAGAGAACGGGAGCGAGAGAGTTGAGAGAGAGGGAGGGAGAGAGTTGAGAGAGGGTCAGCGTGAAGACGCCAGTCTCCCATACTGAAGAGAAGGAGCGAAAGAACGGATGAAACAGGGAATGAAGGAGGCTTGTGAGGGGCTGGAGAGGAGGGCTGTTTGTGCTAATGGGCAGCCGGAAGGTCACAGTGGGTGACCCATTTACACAGGCCCCGGGTCTCTCCCTCTCCTTCACACCGCTAGCCTCAGTCTTATACAGCACCACAACAACCCTTCAGCTTCTCGTCTGTGAAGCTGAAGAGGAGAGGATAACTACTTTTCTGGCGCTTTTCCATCTAGACTTACCCTCACACCAGAGTGTCACCAGGGTTTAATGTTACTCATCGTTACTCATTGTGTATTTATTATTACTTGTATTAATACCTGTTTTACTTTTCTGTTATTTCTCAAGAACAATTATCTCTGCATTGTTGAGAAGAGCCTGTAAGGAAGCACTTCACTGTTAGTCTACAGCTGTTGTTTACGAAGCCTGTGAAAAGGTGAAGGAAAAACGGTCATCTTACCAAATAGTGTCTTTTTGTGTGTCAACCCTTCTTTCACAATAGTATGTAGGAGGTAGAAGCGTCATGCCTTGCATCATGCATGTCTCTCTCTCTCTCTCTCTCTTCACTGTTGATCGCCATTGTCAGATGTCTCTCTCCCTCTCTCTTCTCCCTTCCCTCTCTCTCTCCCTATGTCCCCTTCAGTGTTGATGGCTATTGTCAGGTGCAGTAGGCATGAAAGTAGCAATTTTACAGCCCAGGATTTCCAATAACATTTACCAGAGGCCTCCAGAACTAACACACGCGTGGCTGACTGGCTCTGCACCGTACCACAGAAGACGCTACAGCAACCATGCCAAAATGGACTGCTTCTCCAGATAAACACATGACAAAATGGACTCTTCTCCCAGACAACAGACAAAAATACTCTTCTACAAATAAACATGCAAATGGTATCTCTTCTACAGATAAAACATGACAAAATGGACTCTTCTACAGATATAACATGAAAAAAATGGACTCTTCTACAGATAAACATGACAAAATGGACTCTTCTACAGATAAACATGACAAAATGGACTCTTCTACAGATAAACAGCAAAATGGAATTCTTCTACAGATAAACATGACAAAATGGACTCTCTACAGATACTAACATGACAAAATGGACTCTTCTACAGATAAACATGACAAAATGGACTCTTCTACAGATAAACATTGCCAAAATGGAACTTCTTCTTACAGATAAAATGCCAAAATGGAACTCTTCTACAAGATAAAATGACAAAATGGCCTCTTCTACAGATAAACATGACCCAAAATGGAACTCTTCGACAGATAAACATGACAAAATGGACTCTTCTCAATAAACATGCAAAATGGACTCTTCTACAGATAAACATCGCAAAATGGATCTCTACAGATAAACATGCCAAAAGGACTCTTCTACAGATAAAATGACAAAATGATCTTCTAAAGATAAAATGCAAATGGACTCTTCTACAGATAACATGCCAAATGGACTCTTTCTACAGATAAACAGACAAAATGGAC
Organism: Salvelinus sp. IW2-2015; assembly: GCF_002910315.2. Classification (NCBI taxonomy): domain Eukaryota; kingdom Metazoa; phylum Chordata; class Actinopteri; order Salmoniformes; family Salmonidae; genus Salvelinus; species Salvelinus sp. IW2-2015. The sequence continues at coordinate 21,109 of NW_019944142.1, forward strand.
TCTTCTACAGATAAACATGGACAAATGGACTTCTTTCTACAGATAAACTGCAAAAATGGACTCTTCTACAGATAAACATGACAAAATGGACTCTTCTACAGATAAACATGCCAAAATGGACTCTTCTACAGATAAACATGACAAAATGGACTCTTCTACAGATAAACATGACAAAATGGACTCTTCTACAGATAAACATGACACAAATGGACTCTTCTCAGATAACATGACAAAATGGACTCTTCTACAGATAAACATGACAAAATGGACTCTTCTACAGATAAACATGCCAAAATGGACTCTTCTACAGATAAAATAAATGGAACAGAAATGGACTCTTCTACAGATAAACATGACAAAATGGAATCTTCTACAGATAAATATGACAAAATGGAACTCTTCTACCAGATAATAATGTCAAAGTATTTGAAGTTCCGCCTATAAAATGGCTTATAAAGCCGTTTCTAACGTTTAATTAAGTACATTCATATGTGTATAAACAGCTTTCATTGAGCACTCCTCAAAACCCGCGGCGTCTCTCTCTATCTCTGTCCAGTCTCCCTCTAAGATTCACAGGCGCAGATGTCTGCAGTGACAGCCACTACAGGTTAGACGCTCTCCTCTCCTATTCCCTTCTTCTCTCCCTGACACTGATGCAGTCAGACTGGGCACGAGGGGAGAAGCCCAATTTCATTTTGGATATGGAAGGCCAAACAGCACTGAATGAATGGAAGGCTGGGTACTGGAGTGATGGTGGAGGTGGAGGAGTTGATCTGTCCTTCCGTCGTGCGGTGCCTTTCATGTCGCTGTGTCTCTGTGTTTGTGTGTGAGGTGATTGTGCGTGTGTGTGTGTGTGTTGTGTGGTGGTGTGTGGTGTGTGTGTGTTGTGGTAGTGTGTGTATGTGTGTGTGTGTGTTGTGTGTTGTTTGTAGTGTGTAGAGTGTGTGTGAACGTGTGGTGTCTTCTCTCAAGACAGCGGGCAAGAGAGGCCAGTCCGCTGAACATGGAGCCACTAGTGTTGGGGTGAGAGTGCCTTGATCCGGTCTCGTCCTCGGTCTCTATGACAACGTGATCTGCACAAGACCACGGGGGACAGATTAACAGCAGCTCCCCGTCTCTCTATCACCAGACGCAGGCCACCTGACCTCTGCTCTGAATGGCTCTAAATGTCAATTCAGGTAGAAACTGTCTCTCTGCTGTACTGAAGATGCGCACTTAAACTTCATCCATTAACTTTGTACCCCATACTACATTGGCGTCAGCCATTACCTCAGACTAAATCTACCACACATGGTCACAAGCATGGATCCATAGAACAGTACTAGCGAATAGCTAAAACAACAAGCACCACAGTTCAGACACGAGGTTTTCAATCACAATGAAGCAGGGAGGAGATGGATCACATTAACTCGGTAGGACATGAGATGGGAAAACTAAATATGATATTAAACTTCTCTTACTAAGAGTTCTGTCTGGCTATCAATCAGACTAACTAGAAAAGCTTGGAAGATCTGGGAATTTTATTAGCAAACATGAGAATAGTGAAAACGTTCTGTTGTCAGTAAAGAGATAATGTTGGCTGACATTGTAAAATAGAGAGAAACAGTCGCAGACAATGGCGATGTCCCTCAGATGCTAGAATTAACGCAGTAAAGAGGCTTGCGTAAGAAGGACCTTGTGCGTAAAGAACGTGGCTGAGAATCTTGAGTAAAGACGAGGGAACTTGCTGAGTCAAAGAGAGGACGGTGATAGACGGGAACGGTTGTGCAGGAGAAGAGATGGAACGTTGTGCAGTAAGATAGGAGAGAGCAGTTGTTCAGTGAAAAGAGAGGAAGCGTTAGTGCAGTAGGCAGAGGGAACAGGTTGTGCAGTAAGAGCAGGGAACGTTGTCAAGTAAAGAGGGAGTTGAGGTGTGTTATGAAAGGAGAGCCGATTGTGCACTAAGAGAGGCTGAAGCGTTGAGAGGAATTGTTGTGAGTAAACGATGAGGGAACAGTTGTGCGATGATTGTGCCACAGTTAGTGGGAATGGTATATTAGAGCGCAGATAGAAAAGTTGTGAGAACATCGTAAGGGACGTTGTGATGCCTTACCATTACAGGACATTTTTGAGAAGATTATATATAAAAATGTAGAGTATGCGGTTGATGGAGAGGTTGTTGGCAGATAGTATGTGGAAGGAACAGGGTTCTGTGAGAACATCGTAGCGACGAAGTTGAGCCTTACGATGACAGGCGAGGCGCGCTGGTGCTTGTGAGCTCATGGACCTTGTCGTTTAGCCGAGGTAAGTTTGACACGTGCGTGGCTGTGGTGGACTCTTCCTCGTTCCTCGTCGCGACTCATGACCGCCGGAATGGGCGCTGTGCGGCTACTTAAGCAACGAGCTCTGGTTGTCATGAATTGGGTTGATGGTGGTTGCGAGTGTGAAATGGTCAGTAACTGATGGGCCATGGGGTAGAGAAGATTGGCTATGGGAGTGAACCTAACAAGAATAAGTTAAACCATCATACCACCTAAACAAAAACAAAACAAATCAAATCAAAACACAAGTCTAACACAAAATGTACTAAACCTCGATTGGCAACAGGACACCCATTAACCTAGACTTTTGCTGAGTAAGAAATCATACATCTAGACATAGAAAGTGATAATGGACAGTCCTTGGTACGTTGGTTGATCTGGGTGCACGATACTTGAGTTTGTCAGCTCCTGGGAATATACCTTTGGCATTATTTTGGCGTCATGATATTTTCTACTCTAGATTGTGTAATGTTCCTCTGACGTACATAACTTGGAGGACCGTGACGAATGGTTATCACACATTCCCAGCTGAACCACAATCACCCTCTTCCTGACACCAACACATACAGAAATACACTGACAATTCATTACAAAGCCAACTGCGGCTCTCCAGATGTGTTATGAGTGCGTCTCGAGTTCAACAACACACTGACCAAGCCCACCACACACACAGCACACAACACACACAGGTTACAATCTTTCAGCTACATCACGGACAATCAAACGAGGGGCCAGGAGTCAACTAAATAGTAGAGAATAGTAAGAGAAGAGATATGTATTGTGTGTGTGTCTGTTGTGTTGTTGTGTGGAAGTGTGTTGGTGAAGTCTAGAGACGCACTTAACAATTCTTGGAAACAGTTGCTTGTATAACTGTGTCAGTTGTATTCTGTTGATTGTGTATGTGTGTCCTAGGAAGAGGGTATGTGGACTATTGGGATCAGCTGGAGATGTGTTGATACACATGACCATGCTAGTCAGCACGTCTCCAAGTTTTATGAATGCGCAGAGTTGTAAGAATATACACAATCCTTTAGGAATCAGACGCAACATTGTGATGCCAAGGGTTTATTAGGAACTGACAAACCAAGTATTTCACCCAGTCAACCAAACTCGTCACAATGTTCCATGTATCACTTTCTATGTCAGTTATGTATTTCTATGCATAGCAAAAGCTGTATGTTCTGTTTGTGCCGATCTACAGTTCATTTTTGTGTTGGCTATGTTTTTTTGTTTGGTTGTTCTTTTGGTTATTGGATGGTTTAATTCTTTTCTTTAGGTTCGTACTCCATCATGCCATCCTCGTCTACCCAGCCCATCAGTTACGTGACCATTCACACTACTAGCAACCACCATGCACCCAATCTCCAATGAACACCAGAGCTCGTTGCTAAGTACGCGCAAGCGCCCATCCGGCGGTCCATGAGTCGGACGAGGGACGAGGAAGAGACAGCAGCCACGCTGTACTTACCTGTAACGCAGGTCACAGCTCACAGCCACCAACGCCTGCCTGTAATGGTAAGGCAGTGCTACAGTCCCCACAACTTCCCTGACTGCAACTTCCCTTTCACAACCTTTTCTTTTATCTTCCTAAATGTCCGCGATGAAGGCACCGACCTAAGTTCCCACAACCCTTCTCTTTTAGTATATAATGTGCTTCTCAAAATGTCCTGGTAAATGGTAAGCACAACGCCCTACAATGTTCTCACAACTCTCTATCTGCGCTCTTAATACACTTTCCGCACAATGTGCAAAAACATCCTCTCAAATGTTCCTACTCTTTATGCACCATTTCCATAACGTATCCTCTCAGCTGCAAAACGTTCCCCGCATTCGCACGTTCTCGCTTTCTTACTGCACAACTTTCCCGTTTCTGCACAAGTCCTCTCTTTACTTGCACAACGTCCCAGAACGTTCCTCTCGTGTGTACTGCACAACGTTCCCTTCAGTTACGCGACATTCCCTGTTCTCTTTTTACTCGCAATCTTCCAACGTCCCATCTCACCTTTAAACTGCACAACGTTCTCCTCCTCTCTTTACTGCACATTCCCCAACGGCATGTACACACTTCTAGTTCCTCTCTTTTATGCACACGTTCGCCTCAACTTCGCCTGTGTATCTGTTCTCTCACTACATGTCATGCAGACACATACTATGTTAATGGTGAGGCACAGATTGTTGTTCACTTCTTCTCTATTTACTATCAACAAAGCCTTTACTCTCTTTTTTACTGACAACTGAGACGTTTCTCCTATTCTCAATAGTGTGCTTAGTGAAAATTGCCCGGAGACTCTCCAGCTTTTTCTAGTAGTCTGATTGGATAGCCAGACAGACTGTTATAGAGAAGTTATAATATATTTGTTTTCTACCCATTCTACTCAGATCTATATGTTCCTGTCTCACCTGTCAGGTGAAACCTCTGTCTGAAAACTGTTGTCTGTCCTGTGTTTGCATTCTGTTCTGTTATAAGCCCATTGCTTGACATGTGTCTGTAGAATTTAGTCTGGTAATGCTGACCCAATGTTCACGTTTGGGTTAAAATTGATAATGAAGGTATATATTAGTGCATCTGACAGAGTACATCGAGAGGTACTGTTTACTTCCCTAATGTGACATTAGAGGCCATTCAGAGCAGAGGGTCTAGCTAGCCAGTCTGTGGATAGAGACAGGGCAGGCTCTTTGTTATCGGCCCGGTGGGTGACTGACCATCTCAGGGTTGTCATGCAGAGATCCAGGAGGGAGACGGTGGACAAGGCAATCTCTCACGCCCCAAGACCAATGGCCCACGTTTCGGCCTGCCTCTTCTTGGCTTCGCCAGCTGTCTGAGAGAGCAGGACTCCAGCACACCACACACACCATCACACACACACGACACAAACACTACCACCACACACAGCACACACCACACACACACACACACACACACATGGGCCCACATACGTTTAAATCACGCACACCACACACACACACAGCAAGGCCCTACACATTGTTCATACACCATCAACATATGCACTTCTGTCACAACGGAACATCAAGCGCAACAGCACTCACGAGAACAGAAGCAGGAACACTCATCCCACACCCGCCTCACATCCATACTCGCTCTGCCATCAGTCCATTCAGTCTGCTGTTGTGGCCTTCACATCCCAAAATGAAATTAGGGCTTCTCTGTGTTCCCAGTCTGACTGCATTCAAGTGTCAGGGAGACGAGAAGAGGGAAGGAGAGGAGACTGGTACCGCTAACTGTAGTGGGCTGGGCACTTGCAGACATCGCTGCGCTGTGAATCCTAGAGGGACTCTGGAACAGAGAATAGAGCGAGACGCCGGGGTTTTGAGGGGGTGCTCAATTTTGAAAGCTGTTTATACACATACTGAATGTACTTTAATTAAACTGTTAGAAGAAACCGTGTTCTGTGTTTTATAAGCCATTTTGGGAGTGCGGTACTTCAAATATCTTTTGAACATATTTATCTGTAGAAGATTCCATTTTGTCATAATTTTTATCTGTAGCATATGGTTATTCCATTATTGGTTCATGTTTATCTGTAGAATGAGGGATTCCCATATTTGGGGTCATATTTTAGGGTCTGTAGATGAAGTTAGGGTCGGCATTTTGTGCATGTTGGGATTTGTAAGAAGTATATTACCATTTGGTCCATGTTATATCTGTAGAAGAGTTCTCCCATTTTTGTCATGTTTATTCTGGAGCAGCAGTTCCCATTTTAAGAACTTTTCAATGTTCTATTCTGTAGATAGAGTCGCATTTTGTCATGTTTATCTGTTGAAAGAGTCCATTTTGTCATGTTTATCCTGTAGAGAAGGTTCCATCTCAGTTGTCATGTGGTTTATTCTGTTGAGATAGTAAGTCCATTACATTGTCATGTTTATCCTGTAGAACACGCACGGCCTTTTGTCAATCGTAATTTTGGGCTTATCTTTGTAGACTGGTTAGCGAAGTCCCTATTTTAATATTATTAGTCACTCGTTTTAATCTGTATGAAGGGAGGTACTCCATTTTGTCTTGTTTATCTGTAGAAGAAGTCCATTTGCTGGCAATGTTTAATCTGTAGAAGAGTCATTTTGGCATGTTTTAGTCTGCTTTAGAAAGATATCCATGTGGTTTGTTGTTCAATGTCTTATCTGTAGAAGAGTCCATTTCTTGGCCACTCGTTTATACTGTAGTAAGTTATTTCGCATTTTGTCTATGTTTTATTCTGTCGAGAATGAGTCCATTTCTGGCATGTTTCATCTGAAGAAGAGGTCCATTCTCCGGCTATGTTTTAGAGGCTCTGTTAGTTGATAAGGAGGGGTGCCATTTTGGTCCATGTTTATTTTTTACTGGGTTTAGAAGCAAGTTCATTTTGGTCCATGTTTTCTGTGAGAATGAGTCCAATTTTGGCATTTTCATCGCTGTAGCACAATGAGTCCATTTTTGGGCGATGTTCCCTCATCTGTAGAAGAATTTCCGTCTTTTTTGTCTATGTTTTATCTGTACGTTAAAGATGCTGATTTCTCTGTTCATGTTTTATCTCCTGGTAGAAAGAGTTCTGGTCATATTTTGGTCATGTCTTATCTGTAGAATGAGAATACGCATTTCTGGGCATGTCTATCCTGTTAGACAGAGTCAATTTTGTCCTGTTTATCTTGTAGAACGAAGTCGCATTTTGTCATGTTTATCTGAGAAGAGTCCATTTTGTCATGTTTATCTGTTAGAAGAGTCATTTTGGCATGTTGTTATCTGTTAGAAGAGTGCCATTTTGGCAATGTTTATCTGTAAGAAGAGTCCATTTTGTCATGTTTATTGGAGAAATAAAGAGTCCATTTTGTCATGTTCTATCTGGAGAAGACAGGTCGCCTTTTGGGCATGTTTATCTGTAGGATAGCAGGTGGGCCATTTTGTTTATAGGAGCTGTAGGATTAAGAGTCCATTAATTTGGCATGTTTATCTGTAAAAGAGTCCATTTTTGGTCAGAATGTTTATGTGTCGTTGGAGCCGAGCCTTTTGTTCTTATATTTATTCTATCGTCTGTTGTAGTTATAGAGTTCATTTTGTATGTTTATGTGTTTGAGAGTCCATGTTAGTCATGTTTATCCGGTTGTGGTAAAAGAGGGTCATCGGGCGTGGCCTCTTTTGATCATTGCTAATTACGTTCTAGTCTTGCTTGTATGTAAGAGTCCCATCCCATTTTAATAGTACCCATGTTTATATTTCCCTTTGGGCCTTTTGGGTGATAGGGAGGGTGCTCTGGCACAACTACAGGGGTTTGTCTTGCTATATTGTAAGATGAGCCTGTAGAAGTGAGTCATTTCTAGCTCTGACATTATATATGTCTTAATACATGTGGACTTAAAGGTATTAATAGAAATAATGTTCGTTTGTTAACTCAATGTAAGGCGGCTTCGCAATTTTTACCTTGACATATTCTAGTCCTAGGGTAGGTTTTCTCAATTCCCAAAGTCGAAACGCCTCTTCCCTCGCGGTCAGATATTTTCATACACATATCATAGATTTGGATTTGTTATAAAAACTCACCAAAAATCAAGGTTTCCACAAAGACTAGCATGAATCCTCGTTGGACCACTCGGGCAATAATTGTTTTGTCATGATGTTGAGTTGAACCGAGGAGAATCTAACCCCTAACTGTCAGTGCTATCTCTTATCCTCTACAGGCCCATCTTCCTTTTAGGCTTAAATCCAAAATGGCAGAAACTTTATTCCGCGCTACTTTTGATCACGGCCCACCAATAGGGGGATGCAACCCGCCACTAGCTATACTCCCAATTACCAACACGACCTATGGTTCTCTCCCTTCCCCCCTTTGCATATAATAGATTCCATCTAATATAATGTTGTCTATATGTACCGTGATCCATCAGTGGAAGGAAGTACGAGAATGACAGCCATCACAATCCTGTCAGTCAGCCCGAGGCGCAACAGGGAGATATGTGCCGTCACTCTGGGGAGACCAGGCCTTGGGGACACACAAGGATCAGGGACACACATCACCACATCCTTTCCACACTATATACCAGCCCACATAATCCAGGAACGGGTCCACTCTGAGCAGCACACGAGAAGACCACTTGAGCCAAGATGTGAAGGATTAGTTGGTCATAGAATCTGTAATACCAACGTAAGCCCGCTTGGAATCAGGAGCGTGCATAGTGTAGTATTCTCTTCCTCATTTGATCTGACCCTTGTCCTCCTTCTTAAAGACAATTCAATTCGAAAGACACTTTTGTCTTTGCTGTTAACCTCCTCCCTCTCGCCTTTCCTAATCACGAGTAGGGTTCAAGCCTCAGAAAATATCTATCCTGTCTTCAATTCTGCAGTAGTGGTCATTGGCATCCATGGACCATACAGCAGGTAGCAGAGACAGTCTAGACAGATACCATACACAACACCATAGAACAGTATCACCAACGAGTGTACATCTAAAACATGACAGTGATGAGGGGTGGTCATTGATCGCGGACACCATAACGACAGCAACGGCACAATAAACTTGAGCCAGTGATCTGCTGAGATCCCCAACCTTTGCCGTTGAAACAGACCAGACGCCGCGCACGACGTAGCCTTTCAGTAAAGACTTATAGAAAAGCGCGAGCAGTAAAGATTCTGGTCAGATGGGCTAATCTATGAGGGTGCCATGTTAGCCATCGGATTGGGGTTGTATCCTGGTAGGTCTTGATAATTTTGTTGTGCAGCCATGAGGCATCTATAGGCTTAGTGTAGGCGGGCCAGGCTGTTAGACCTGTTCCATTGACAGCTAGAAGTACTAGACTGAACAGGCGTTGACACAGTAACAAGCGTTCATGAGGATATATGTACACACACAATACTTTTGTCGCCACTTTACGCTTTTTTTAAGTAGGTACACAAGTTATTATCCAACTCTGACGTCATAGGCGCAGATGGGGGCGGCTCAATCGATGTGCTAAACGGACCAAGACATCCGATTCATCAACGAGTACACAAATGAGTGTCCATAGGCACAAGCTGGGGGACTGACGCAATAGGCGGTCTACCTGGGGGGAGAAAGAGCCGTGAGGAACTTTTAGCTCTGGGAGCGATCATCGACAGGGATAATGAGAGAGAGAGAGAGTGGGGAAGAGAAAGATTGGAGACAGAAAGAGACGACAGGAGAGAGAGACAGCAGGAGAGAGTCAGGAGAGTTGGTCCAGTGTCTTCATGTCAATCTTCCATAACCATCTCCTCTTCTCAGTGACTGGGATCACTTAGTAAAAGCGCAAACAGGCTCGCGGGCGCCCAGGTCGTCCACTCTGCTCCTTCCTCTGGAGACCTTGGGTGAAGAGCTGGACTTGGAGAAGAGGAGGGAGAGGAGAGAGAGAAGATTATAGGAGAAAGATCGAAAGGCAGACGCGAGAGGGTCGCTTGGAAGACTCTACATCTCCAGCCACCTTATCTAATAATTGGTGTGCGCAGAAAAGGAGAGATGAAGGTTTTTGCAGGAGAGAAATGGTCAGTCTACAGTCTCAGGCCTCCTCGGATACAAGCAGACCAATGAGAGAGTACAGTCTCATCGACAGTCTCAGACCTCCTCATACAGAGAGAAAGGGTCAGTCTACAGTCTCAGTGCCTTCTCATACAGAGAGAAGAGGTCAGTCTACAGTCTCAGCCTCTCATACAGAGAGAAAGGGTCAGTCTAACAGTCTCAGCCCTCTCATACAGAGAGAAAAGGGTCAGTCATAGCTCAGTCTCAGACTCCTCATCAACCAATGAGAGCAAATGGGCTCGTCTCACAGCTCCGCGCCCTTTCTCATAACAGAGAGAGAAGGGTCAGTCTAACGCAAGTCAGCGATGTCCCTCTCATACACGAGACGATGAAGGGTCCGTCTTGTCCAGTCCTCCAAGCCTCTTCGGAATACAGAGTAGCGGGAAGAGAGTCAGTGTTCTGTAAACAAGTTCTCGGGCTACTCAGTACAGAGAGAAAGGGTCAGGGTCTAACAGATATGCTCCGAGGCCATCTAATCTAATACAGTGAGAGAAAGTGAGAGCAGGTCTAACACCTATGTCTTTCAGTGTTTCTGGCGGTCATACAGAGAGAATGTCGGTCACATCTCTCTAGTCCTCCTCATCCACCACTTTGAAATGAAACCGCTATAGGCCAACGCGTAGATCTTTTGCCAACAAAAAAATGTGCTCCTTTCACTGTAAGTGCTGCGAATTATGAATAGCATAGAGCTATTGAGAAACTATTGAGACAAAGCGACATTGACAGGCATTGTGGGGGGACTTTAGAATACAAGGGAAGCGACAGGTTGGGCCGAAGAGGTGACGCACTAGTACAAGCAGATGAGAGAAATGGACAGAATGCTGAAGGACAAACGCTTGTAGGGCACGCGAAGTCGCACCGTCCATGTGGGTCCTGATGCTTCAACTACTAGGCAAATAGGGTGAAGGAGGTCACTCACAAGGCTTACACTGGTATCAGAAGACATTTGAAAACACGATGAGAAGCTAGCTGTCAATGCAAATGAGACGACGAGAACTGGAAGGGACACTCAGTGTAGAATGAATAGAGAGGAAAGAGGGACCACAGGGGAGAGACGATTGAGAGGAGAGGGAAGGGAGATGAGTTGAGAGGAGGTCCAGCCGTGAAGACTCCAGTCTCTCATACTGAAGAGAAAGGGGAAAGAATGGATGAAACCAGGGAGGAGGCCTGTGAAGGAGGCCTGTGAGGGGCTGGAGAGGAGGGCTGTTTTTTGTGTTCCTAATGTGGCGCGAGTCAACCGGAAGGTGTCACAGTGGATGACCCATTTCACACAGGCCCCCGGTCTCTCCCTCTCCTTCACATGCAGAGTGAACAGCAGGGAAGGAGTAGAATGAAGGGTACGGCTAGGCATGTAAGAACTGTCGCTAGTGCGTTCGGGAACAGAGAAATATAAGGAACAGATTCTAGGGGCGTGGTAGGATAGATTCAGGGGCTACCGCTTAAGCCTCAAGTGTAATAACACAGGCACACAGACAAGGGTTAACATACCCTCAGAAGTAGTGGGTTCTCGGTCTGTGAAGCTGAAGAGGAGAAGGAATACCTTACTTTGCTGGTGCTTTTTGCCATCTAGACCTTTACCCTCGACCAGCTCCAGACTTACCCTATCGACGACATCCACAATGGTGGACAGGGTTACCTATCATTGTGTTAGGTTCTATATATATAACCTTTGGTATGACTGAATTGAGGAGAGGTTGACCAGTGTCTTTCTGGATGTAGCCGGTCTATTTCTATTATATTGCTTTTCTCTTTTATTTTCTTCATCTGCATTGTAGGGGTATAGGGTCGGGCCTGTAGTTAAGCATTTCTTGACCACTGCGTATTGAGGTGTCGAAGGGCCGTGGGTTTGGTGGTGACTATAAAGGAGCCTCATCGATGGAGACAGGTGGCTATATTAGGTCTCTTTTTGTGAGTCTGGGTTAGCCCCTCCTCTGCATGGACTTATCTCGATCGGACTGGGGGGCACGTCGTTCTCCAAAGGCAGTAAAAGTAGAAACACTCAAGATATTAGAGTACCAGATCACCCAGTATTCACAACCGGGGGTAATACAAGGCCATATTGACAACTGTTAGAGAGTAGGCAACATAGAAGGCATCACGTGTTGATTGGGAGAAGCTAAGAGCACACCAATGGGTATCCTAGCAAGACACCAAGAACCCGTACAGGCCCTGGACGCTTTGTAACTACCAGTCTTAACGCTTATCCAACAAACAAGGGTAAATATGCTTCTTCAGGCGCTTCGTCATCTAGGTCTCCAGAGAGGGGTCCAGTTCTAGTCTTCACTCACATCGGGTCCACTGTACGTGCTCTCTTTCTCGTCTCGTCATCGTCGCTCTCTCTTCGGTGCCGCCTGACAGATTACACATGCTCAATCATGAAGTATCTCAATAGTGTTAATCCCCGACAGTCCCCAGCCCAGGCATCGGCTGTGTAGCCGATGCTCGATTCAAAGGGTCCACTCAAGCTCCAGCATTAGATTCGTCGGACACAGGAGCAGCACGCTTCTCGGGTAGGCTCTTTCTCTCCCGTTTCGCTACGCTGAGGCGATGTGGCGCGACACCCCTCGGCTCTCTTCTCTAAGCTCCTCTCTCTCTCTCCCCAATCGTCCCTCCTTCACTGTTGATCGCCATTGTCAGATGTCCTCTCTCCTCTCTCGTCCCCCTTCCCTCTCTCTCTCGTCCCTCCTATTTCCGTTCACCTGTTGATGGCTATTGTCAGATGCAGTAGGCATGAAAGTAGCAATTTTACAACAGCCCAGGCATTTCCAATAACATTTACCGGAGGCCCCAGAGACACTAACACACTGCGTGGTACTGTGCTCTGCACCGTACCACACGAAGACGCTACAAGCCTGTCTTGTCTGTCTTTCTATTCCCTCTCTTCTTGGTCCGATGCTCGGTCTCGGTCTGCTCTCTCTCCTTGTCCGATGTCTCTCGCTCTTTCCTTCTCTCACATCTATCTCTCCTTTCTCTCTCTCCATCTGCCTCGCTCTCGTCTCCGTCTTGTGTTAGGAGTGTCAGTCACTCGGAAGATAGGCGAATAGATTCCATCCTCTCTCGCCTCTCTCCTCTTGTCTCGGTACGGGGTGTGTGTAAGGGCTAAGGGTGTTCCTGCTTCAGTGCCTTCTGTAAAGCCAAAAGCCG